>NC_050463.1:5886435-5989167 GCF_903995425.1 Onychomys torridus
TCCTCACACCTGTGGGGGCCCCCTGAGCCGGCTCCTCCAGCCCCCACTTTCCATGAGAAGGCCTGGGCTCTAAATTTCTGGCTCACCACACCTGCTATGGGCACCCTCTCCTCTGTCCCCAGGATGTGTCCACGGGGAGCACCTGGGCAGGGAGGGGCGGGGAGGGGCGGGGAGGGGGGCTGAGCACAGTCTGTCTCAGTCAGTTTGTCCCGATGTCTCCAGCCCCACCCCCCCCCCCACCCCCCACCCCCACCCCCACCCCCCCACCCCCACCCCCCACCCCCACCCCCGGTGTGGCCAGCCCAGCTCCAGCCCCTGGCTCAAACAGGGCTGCTTCTGTGAGTGTATTTTGAGATAGGGTCTCTTGCTGGCCTGGAATTTGCCAAGTGTGCTAGGCTGGCGGGGGAGCCATTGTGCTGGGACACAAGTGTGCACCACAGGTAGCTAGCTCGTCCCCTCCCCTCCCCCTCCCCGCATTACCTTACACAGGTGCTGGGGATTTGAACCCAGGCCCTCACGTTTGCTGAGCCGAGGCTCCACCCAGTGAGCCATCTCCTCTCCCCAGCCCTTTCATCTCTTCTCAAGGACTCATAGGTTGGATTAGGGCTCACCCTGTGGTGGGGTTTACTTTAGGGCTGTGACAGCCCCAATTTCCAAATGAGGTCAGCGTGAGGCCTGGGGCTCAGGGCTGCGGGTGGCCCCGGGGCTGCGGGTGGCCCGCAGCGCACAGGGCTTCCAGGCAGCACAGCACACATGGTACAGCTCCAGCCCCCCCCAAGAGCACCAGCTTCCCAGGAAGTTCAGGGAAAGCTGAGGGCTGCTGTGCAGGTCGTGTACGCCCTCCAGAGCCTCAGAGCTGCCCAGGACAGCAGCAGCCAGGACACATGCCTGCCCCATGCAGGCACGAACCCCTTCACACTGAAAGTTTAGAAGGGTAACTGGTGTCAATATTGGTCAAAGTGTGTGTGAGAGAGCATGCAGCCAGAGGAGGACATCAGGTGCCTGCTCTTTCTCTGAGACCGTATTCCCTTGAGACTGGACCTGAACTAGGCTGCAGGCCTACAACGCTGATCCCAGTTTTTCACCTGGGTTCTGAGGGTTCGAACTCCGGTCCTGACGCCTGTGCCGTCTCCCCAGCCCCACAGTAGGTTTTAAGTGGATACAGTGGCTTCAGAGAGGAGGATGGGCATTGAAGACACTTCATATGGAGTTTATCTTCACCTTGGCAAAAATTGCCATTTGGGCAAGAAACTGTTCTTGCCTGGACTGCTTGATCGACTGGACATGCAGGACCCATAGAAAGGTGACCACTAATCTTTGCTTGACAAAATGGTTCTTCAGGTTCCTGCTTCACAGAGGAAACTGCCAGACATTCTACAGGACACTGAGAGAAGTGACCGAGAGACTCTAGCCCTGTGGGCTAAAAACAGATGCCCCAACTTTACAAAGGAACATTAGGTGACTGTCCAGGATGCCAGCTGTCTCTGTCTACTCTTGCAAGACTCCTGAAAAATGCTTGCATCCTTCTCCCGGTTCTCAGGTAATATTATATTCTTCTGAGGGCTTTGATGTGGTTGAAGACTAGATAGTTATAATTTCCTCAATAATGATAAAAGATAAGTTAGATATAAAACCTTAGACACAAATATAAGATAGATAGGATATCTTCTTTAATATTGTAACTGTAATTCTTGCTTGGTAATTGTTTTGTTATATGTAATTGTACTATGTAAAAGTTAAAACCTTCCTTAAAAAAAAGAAAAGGGGAAGTGCTGTGGATATTGCTCTGTGTAAATAAAGTTCTGATTGGCCAGTAGCCAGGCAGGAAGTATAGGCGGGACAAGAGAGAAGAGAATTCTGGGAAGTAGAAGGCTGGGGAGAGACACCACCAGCCGCCGCCATGAAAAGCAACATGTAAAGACACCGGTAAGCCACAAGCCATGTGGCAAAGTATAGACTAACAGAAATGGGTTAATTTAAGATAGAAGAAGCAGATAGCAAGAAGCCTGCCACAGCCATAGAGTTTCTAAACAATGTAAGTTTCTGTGTGCTTTCTTGGTTGGGTCTGAGCGATTGTGAGACTGGCAGGTAAGAGAGATTTGTCCTGACTGGGCCAGGCAGGAAATTCTAACTACAGCGTGTGGCTCCGTGTCTGTGTCTGTGTGTGGCTCCGTGTCTGTGTCTCTCTGTGTGTGTGGCTCCGTGTCTGTGTCTGCGTGTGGCTCCGTGTCTGTGTCTCTCTGTGTGTGTGGCTCCGTGTCTGTGTCTCTCTGTGTGTGTGGCTCTGTGTCCGTGTCTGCGTGTGGCTCCGTGTCCGTGTCTGCGTGTGGCTCCGTGTTCCGACGCCTTTCACCTTTCCTCATTCACCAGCGCTCACTCACTGTAAATTTAAACTTTAATACAAATTCAAAAAGTAACAATAAATTAAGGATCTTGAGAAATCAGATTTTCTGGGTGATCAGGTGGCTCAGTGTCCTGACTAGGGTCCATACGGGAGGAGGACAGGAACCTCAGCAGGGGACTGAGGCCCACATGTATGCTGTGTGATTGCACATGTATGTATGTATGGCATCTGTGTTTGCATGTTCATGTGTTTGTTTTTATTTACATTTGCCACTGTATATAAATGCACAGTGTCTATCTGTACGTGTGCATGTCTGTGTTTATCGTCGTATGCATTTTTTGGTTAGTGTTTTGGCAACTTGACACAAACTAGAGTCATTTGGGAAAAGACTCCCGATTTAGAAAATGCCTCCACCAGACTGGCCTGTGGGGCAGTTCCTTAATTAGTGATTGATGGGAGGCCCAGCCCACTGTGGGTGGGGCCATGCCTGGGCTGCTGGTCCTGGGTTCTATAAGAAAGCGGACTGAGCAAGCCATGGAGAACAAGCCAGTAAGCAGCTCCCTCCATGGCCTCTGCCTCAGCTCCTGCCTCCGGTTCCTGCCCCATGTGAGTTCCTGTCCTGACTTCCTTCAATGATGGACTATGATGTGCAAGCATAAACCAAAGAAACCCTCTCCTTCCCAAATTGCTTTTGGTCAAGGTTATTGTTGGGGGTTTTTGCTCTTTTGAGGGGCCCACCACCCAGCTCCCAAATAAATTATCAATGCCCAGCCTTAGCTTGCCAGCTTTCCTTAATTTATCCCATCTACCTTTTGCCTCTGGGTTTTTCCCATTCTCTTACTTCTGTAAATCTTACTCTTACTCCGTTGGCTGTGTGTGCAGCTGGGTGGCTGGTGCCTGGAGTCCTCTTCTGTAGAGCCCTGTCCCCTGTTTTGGGTAGCTGTTGCCTTGCTTGCTGACCTTGACCAGATGTCCTCCCTATGCTGAGTCCCTGCCGGTCTTCACCCTCCTGAACGCTCACCGCTCACCGGAGGTTCTTTGTGTTTCCTGCATTTGGTTGTTAACAGCTTAGATGCAAGAATGTAGAACATTCAGTAGTGATCTTCTGCCCTCCAGGGTTCCTCCATTGTGCTGTAAGCCTGAATTTAAGGTTTCCCCCTCCTTCAATAAACAGCATTCTGGCATTCTGCTGAGGTGAATGACCTGCTGTCTCTTGTCTCTGTTTTGATCCACAGCCACTTGCTCAGACATGGTGAACGGGTGGGTGGTGGTAGCGCAGGTGTTACCACAACAAATGGAGGTTCCACCAGGATCCCAGAAAGAACAAGTTGATGGACACCCGGGTAAGGCTGGCCAGCATTGTAAAGAAGAGAGAAGGTAAGGGTGAATTGTCATGGGTGCAGTAGGGCACCACCGATCAGAGCAAGACAGCTAAAGATTTCATGAAAATAAAAGGAAATCTTCCCAATAGAGAAGCGGGAAGGAAAGGAAATTTCCCGTTAGAAAAGGGAGAAAAATTTTAATCAAGAAAAAAGGATTTTCCCGGTAAAAATGGGAAAAATTTTGAAACTAGGCCTAAAGATTTTTGGGGCCTTGTAGAGGAAGGATGAAGGAAAGAGAAAAGCCTCTTCCCAGTGGAATGGAGGAAGAAAGGGCTCTTTCCGACGTAGAAGTTTCAGGATAGCTGAAACTCTGAGCTTTTTCTGCCTGCCAGCTCAGAGCAGCTGCATCTGAATTACAAAGAATCAACAGGTAGGCCTCACTGCTACTGCCTGAACAAGCACAGCAAGCCCAGAGGTTCAAGTTTCCTTGTCTGTTTGCTTGACTTTGGTTTAAATGTCTTTTATTTTTCCCTCAGTGGGAATAACTCAATATTTAGGATCCCTTCGTGGGAAATGTTTTTCTCTTTTTTCCCTTATGGTGGGAATAACTCATATTAGCAGTCCCTTCATGGGAGTAAGAGGGAGTTTCAATGGGAGTTTGCGGGTGTGGGCCTGCGGGGTGGGCAAAGGCTCAGGCTGCTTTGTGCAAGATGGCCCGGAGCAGCTGGTGGGCAGGTTCGCACCAGCGGGAGGCGCAGCTGTGAGGCTGACAAGGGGAATGGACTCGCGCGTGAACAAGCCAGCCGAGGCCCCGGGAGGAATGGGTGCTAAGAGTTTAAACGGGCCCAACTTGTGGTGAAAAATGGTTTTGGTCAGTGAGAGAAAATCACATGTCCACACGGTTGTGCTTGCCCGGCGGACCGCCTAACTATTTCCGGTGTAGAATAGCCATCAGACATCTCGCGGGACTCTGTGGCTTTACATGGTTGCTTAAAGCGCGCGCACAGCCATGTAATCTATGCGCATGCGTGGAGTACCCATAGGAGTTCCTGTACACATGCACGGCCCAACCTTTATAAAGCTGGCGCCATCTTGCATGAGCCCCCCCTTATCTCCTCACCCACGTGTGTTTCACGCAGGCCTGTCACCTCTATCCTCTTTAATAAAACTCTTCTGTGGTCTTGTGTTCGGGACGTGTTCCTCGCGAGGTAAAGCGCCGCTTAAATACTAACAGTCAGGACATGGATGCTAAGTCAATTCTGTTTGAATTTCCAGGGATATTAATCATTCATTGTATAAAGGATGTTATGTTCTCTTGATTGTCTTAATAAATGTTTGGATGAATGTTTGATTTTCACGGTAGATAAACTAAAGGAACAGAATTCATAATTTTGAACTATATATTAGGTATGCTCTTGTCTGTTGATCACTACTGAAAATTTGTCTCTGCTCTTTAAGTTGCTTTCTAGAATTCTATAGAAATATAACACCTGAAATGGATTGGGTTGTTAGCTTATTAAATAATGTTGCTAAGAAAAACCCATAAAAATAATCTTTCTGATAAAGAGGTCACAAAATTATTTTTCCAGTAAATAAAATACAGGTAAATTGTTTGGTCCACATTGTTAATAATTGGCTATTTGCACTAATGTGTTACTTGAAATCTATAAAAAAAGGATCTTTTTTTTTTAAGAATTTATAAAAATACTCTAGAAGAGTATTACCTAAGTTACCTCTTCAAATCCTATAGAGATTGTATTTAATGCTTTTATAATTGGCATATGTAAAAAGGACCATAGAAATAGAAGCTGGTGATAGAATTGCTCAATTATTATTGCTTTCATATTTTAAATACAAAATGGTGCCTATATGTAGAACTGGAAGCTTTGGAAGTGCAGGAAAAAAGGTGTTTGTCAAACAGTTATCAATGATAAACAGCCTAAATTAAAAATAAAATTACATGGGACTGAGATTAAAAGATTATTGGATTCTGGTGCTGGATATATCTAAAATTTCACAAGAATCCTGAGATCCCAACTGGCCTCTACAAGAAGTCAGGAAAATGGAGGATGTTACAGGATCTTAGAGCTGTAAATAAAACCATGCTTCTCATGGGAGCAACACAGCCTGGTTTGCCTGCCCCTGTGGCAATTCCTAAACATTGGCATTTAATTGTGACTGACTTATATGGACAATCTTTTATTGGCTGCTAAAAATAAAAAACTTGTTTTTGATGCCTTTTTCTAAATTACAAGAGGTTCTTAGCTTGGCTAATTTACAAATAGCCCCAGAAAAGGTAAAGGTATCTTTTCCCTATTATTACTTAGGTCATGAATTGTTACACACAGTCATACGTCCACAAATGATTACTCAGCATACGGATCAGCTACTCACACTTAATGATTTCCAAACCTTTCTGGGAGATATTAAATGGCTTCGGTACGCTTTGAAGATTCCAACAGGTCAGCTTCAGCCCTTGTATGATGTCTTAAAGGGCGACCCTGACTCTTTATCTCCCCATAAATTGACAGCTGAAGGGCGTACGGCCCTACAATGTGTGCAAGAGGTCCTGGAACAGGCTCACGTGCATTATATAGATCTTTCTTCTCCCTTATTGTATTTGATATTTTGTTTCTCTCATTCACCTACTGGAGTGTTTTGGCAAACAGGTCCTATTCTATGGGTACATTCCTCAGCTTCTCCAGTGAAAACCATTACACCTTATCCTCAGGCTGTTGCTCAGATTATATTTAAGGGAATCAAGACCAGTGTTCAAGCTTTTGGTAAGGAGCCAGATATTGTCGTGACCCATACACCCAGTCTCAAATAGCATGGTTTGCAAGCTAATGATAATGATTGGACCATACTGACATGCTCCATGCAGGGTCAGTTTGATACTCACTACCCTCCAATGATGTGTGTCAAATTTTTTAATTGCATCCTGTTATATTTCCCAAGATAGTACAGATGACTCCTGTTCCTCAGGCCCATGTGGTATTTACTGATGGCACATCATGTGGTTTTGCTGTGGTAGTTTCTGGTAACATAGTGAAAAGAATGAAAGTCCAAAGCACTTCTGCCCAGATGGCGGAGGTACAGGCACTGTTGCTTAAATATTTATACTGATAGCCAATATGTGGCACATGCCACTATGCCTTTAGAGACAACAGCCTGCATAAGGTCATCCGAGGGCTGGTGCCATTACTTGTACAGCGTACACATTAATTTGTTCCGCCTTTGAAAAGGGTACTCAGTTGCATCAACGTTATCATCTTAATGCCAGATCTCTCCATTATAATACAGGCATAACCCGGGAACAAGCCATCCAGATAGTTAAATCATGTCCTCTTTTAATCCCCGAAGACTTTTACCTAATCATGTGTGGCAGATGGACGTCACACACATTCCTTCCTTTGGAAAATTACAATATGTCCATGTGTCTATCGATATGTATTCCTCTCTAATTTTTTTGCCTCTGCCCATTCAGGGAAAAAGGTTAAGGATGTAAAGAATCATTACCTTCATGCTTTTGCTTACATGGGAGTGCCTAAATGCATAAAGACTGATAATGGACCCGCCTACAGCAGAACAGGATTTTCAAAATTCTGCCAAGATTTTTCTATTGTTAATAAGACTGGTATTCCTTATAATCCATAAGGACAGGCTACAGTAGAATGCTGCCACTGTTCCTTAAAAACATATTTTGCTAAAGTAAAAAGGGGGGAGCTAGGGGCTCATCTCTCCTCCCTTGTTTTATATATTTTAAATATTTTATCATTGGATTCTGCTGGAGTATCCACTACAGATAAGCACTGGAGGGCTCCTGTTGCAAATCATCCTCTGGTGTGATGGAAGGATCTTTCTACTGGCACTTGGAGGGGACCCAATCCAGTGTTGGTTTGGGCCCGGGGTTCTGTTTCTGTCTTTCTGCAGTACAATGAGGTTCCTCTTTGGGTTCCTCCTCTTTGGGTTCCTGAGCACTGTGTGCACCTTGAGGCTGCTGCTGAATCCCAACATGGCAGAGACCTATTGGGCCTTCATAAAGAACTCTCCCCTTCTGATGCCAATGGGGATTGAGAGCCCAATATGGCCAGCCTTGGCAAGCATTAACTTAAGCCTTGGAACTGGAGCCATGCGGTTGGATTCTTCAGAAGGTAATGTTTGGCAACTGCTATTTCAAAAATGTTGAGAACATGTCACCCAGACACCTTGGAGATTAAGGATAACACTGAAGGTCACTGACCTCCATCTGTTGACAGTAGCATGCCAGCTAAGCATTTTCATTTTCACAATCCTATTCAAGCTGGAGTAGCACCTACTTCTCAGGAGTGTCTCTGCAACTTTTTTTGGCCTCCTGAAATTCATTTAGCCCCCTTTGAAGATACCTTAAAATCTGTGAGCCTGAATGTAGCCATTACAAGACCATTAGTTCTGCTCCTTGTCTTCTGTCTGTCTTTTTTTTTTTCTTTATGGTTCTTAGTTGTTCTTTTGCAGAGCTGCCAGCTTAAGTTGTGCTGGGATCAAGAAAAATGGGCCTTGGTGGTTCATGTTCCTGGAGCTGTGTCCATACCAGTGGACCGTGGCAGGTAGACACCGATGGTGCTCACACGCTCCAGAAGAGAATTTGACATCACTGCTGCTGTTGTTGCCGTTATAACTGTGATGACCACCACTACTACTGTTTCTGGGATTGCCACTTCATAATTGGTTACTACAGCTAGCACAGTGGAAACCCTGGCAGCAAAAGTAGCTACCACAGTTGATTACTCTTTCATTCTATTGGGCATGATAAATTTAATTCAACAGCTATATACATTTTGATTGGCTTTGAAAATTATAAAATCTATAAACTCAAGTTCCATTTGCTTTTGGGATACCATTTTACAAGGACTCCAGTCTGCAGTAAGGCTCATTAGGGAAGGGAATGGCTCAGTTGCCTTTAGCCTACCTGGCTATGGGTGGGTTAAGAATTCTGTTGGTCTTTTCTGTGTCGAACACACAGATTGCAAGCCCAGCACCACTTAGAGATCTTTGGCAGCAGTTAACACACATGATTGAGCCTGTATGATAATGAGTATTCAGAGATGGGTAATGCCTGGGGTGGGGGGCGCTCACCAACCTAAGACAGAACGCCTGTATGGCCTGGACAGGCGTCTCCATGACGGGTAAGGTGACCTGCTGACGTCCCACGCAACCTAAGTCAGAGCTCATTTTTTAGTAAAAAGGGGGGACCTGTAGGGCCTTGTCCCCCCCCCCCATTTTGGGTAACTGTTGCCTTGCTTGCTGACCTTGACCAGATGTCCTCCCTATACTGATTCCCTGCTGGTTTCCTCCATACTGAACACTCATGTAGAACATCAGTAGCGAACTTCTGCCCTCCGGGGTTCTCCTATCGTGCTGTAAGCCTGTATTTAAGGTTTCCGCCCTCTTTCAGCGAATGACCTGCTGTCTCGTCTCTGTTTCTTGATCCACAGCCCCTCGCTCAGACATGGTGAACTGGTGGTGGTAGCGCGGGCGTTACCACCACACTCCTCCTCTGGCTCCTAGCTCTTCCTCTCATCCATCTTTTTTTTCTCCTCCCAGATTTCTCCTTCTATGTATCCTCTCTGCCTGCCAGCCCCACCTGTCCTTTCTCCTGCCTCCCTATTGGCTGTTCAGTTCTTTATTAGACCATCAGGTGTTTTAGACAGGCACGGTAACACAGCTTCATGGAGTTAAGTAAATGCAACATAAACAGAAGTAACACACCTTAAAATAATATTGTACTACATTTCCTTCTTTTTCTCTAAATAAAAGTTTTAACTTTAACATACTAAAACTAATACAACAAAACAATTATCAAATAGCAATTACATTTACAATATTCTGTCCATTCGTAGTTAGCATATTCAAAGAAAATAATGCATTATCTATCCTATCTTAGTAAATTCAAAGTTTTATGTCTAACTTACTTTCTATCATAATTAAGAAAAGCTGCCACTATAACTATCTAGTCTTTAACTTCATTAAAGACCCAGAAGGATATAATATTATCTAACAACAGAGACATTTGGCTACCTGGACAGTCACCCAAAGTTCCTCTGCAATGCTGAGGCATCTATCTTCAGCTTACAGGCCCAGAGTATCTGGCAGACTTTTCAGTGAAGCAAGAATTTTGGACTGTCCTGCCTTGTTTTGGGTAAGTTCAACAGTCTTTTTCCTGTGTGTCCTGCATGTCCAGTCAAAGGCAAGAGCAGTTTCTTTGCCCAGTGGCTAACCTTGCCACAATGAAAGCAAACTCCATAAGGAGTTTCTTCAATGCTCATCACCCCATCATCCTCTCTGAAGTAAATTGGTGCTGCCAGGAGCAGATGTGTCTCATTGTCATGAAAAACTTTATGTTAACAAAACATCTTAAATGCCATATTCTGTACGTCTTTGAAAGGTTTGAAGACTATCTATCTAGTTATGTCTCTATATTATCTAGAAAGTATACAAATTTGATTATTATAAATGACTAATCACTAACCAATGTTTCCTGATTATCCTATATAGTTTATAATGACAGCTTTCAAAAACTAGAATTTTACCTTACAGTTTTAAATGAACTGCATAGGCACAATACCTTAAATAAGAATAGAAACATATATACAATATGTTGTAACAAAAATAATCTTAAATTTTTATCAATATACAAAAATCCTTTAAACAAGAGTAGAAACACATATACAGTGTAACAAAACTAACTTTAATTTTGTATTAATATACTATATTCCCCTAAATGAAAACAAACATCCATAACCCACCAAATAAACAAAACAACCACACTCCCCAACTCTTGGGAATGCGGGTGTAGTTTTCTCCATACGTCTCTCTGCCATCTATGGAAAAAGTATCTTTAGAGTCCCAGAGAGAAAATTTTGAGATAATGACCAAGTCCTGGGAAGACCAGCAGTAACCTTTACTGATAGATATCATCTGTCAAGTTTCAGGAGGTCTTGCCTGATCAAACCTGATCCATATTAACCCTGAAGGAATCCTTAGCCTCTCATCTCCTCTGGGATGATTTCCATTTGACAAATATATTTTTTGACTTTTTAAAAGTTAAGGCATTCCTAAAGTACATAGGCTGATTTATTTCAACAGCCCCTCTTTCAATTCCAGGTCCCCTTGCAGCTGTCTTTTGCTTTCCAACAATCAAAAAGTTCAAAATCAACACAATACCATACAGGATACAGACTCCCTGTGTACCTCCCATCTTATGTGGCTTTTTTTCTTTTACTCTCTCTTTAAAGACTTTATAAACTATTCCTTTTTTCCTATGACTATACCCTTTTCCTTTTCTTAAGCCCACACATGTTGTTAAACACATTGTAACCTGCTTAGAAGTTTTTCTGTCTCGACCCCTTTTACTGCGGATCTTCAGCCTTTTTTGACCATAGCAGCAAACCTTAGACTGCTAACCTACACTTGATTTTCTGAGTGTGGCACTCAGCTGGCTCTGCCCACTTCTTGGGTCATGAAAACCAAGCATGAAATTTGAGGCTGGTTTGTCGGGGGTGTGTCTGGCCAGGAGCTGCATTCCACCTTCCTGGAGCTCAGAATGCCAATGCTTGCACGCAGCAGGTGTTTTTAACTTAGTTTTTTGCTCCTACTTAACATACTGGCTGCTCAAGGGCTCGGTGACCAGCAGAATCTCTTAAAGGAGCTATATATATATATATATATTTCAGCTTTCTCAGGCCCTACATGGAAATATGAGCCTCAGGTTGGACGCCAAAATGTTGGTTTTTTTACTCTTTTGGGGGCCCACCACCCAGCTCCCAAATAAACCACACACCAAGGTTTACTTAATAATAAATGCCGGCCTTAGCTTGGTTTGTGGCCAG
This sequence comes from Onychomys torridus, assembly GCF_903995425.1. Lineage (NCBI taxonomy): Eukaryota > Metazoa > Chordata > Mammalia > Rodentia > Cricetidae > Onychomys > Onychomys torridus. The sequence goes on from NC_050463.1 coordinate 5,897,970, forward strand.
CTTTCCTTAACTTATATTTTCCCGTCTACCTTTTGCCTCTGGGCTTTTCCCATTCTCTTCCTTCTGTGAATCTTACTCTTACTCCGTGGCTGTGTGTGTAGCTGGGTGCCTGGTGCCTGGGATCCTCCTCCTGCTCCGGCTCCTAGCTCTTCCTCTCATCCATCTCTTTTCTCTCCTCCCAGATTTCTCCTTCTATGTATTCTCTCTGCCTGCCAGCCCCACCTGTCCTTTCTCCTGCCTCCCTATTGGCTTTCAGTTCTTTATTAGACCATCAGGTGTTTTACACAGACAAAGCAACACAGCTTCACGGAGTTAAACAAATCTAACTAAAGTAACACACCTTACAATAATATTCTACTATACAAGGTGTTTTATCACAATGGAAATCTTAACTGAGACAACTGCAGTAAGTTACACATATATATGTAAACACATGTATGTTTGTGATTGTGTTTATGATGTGTTCATGTGTGTGTATCTGAATTGTGAACTGTGTTCATGTGTGTTTTTCTGTGTTCACATGCACATGTATATTCATTGATGTTTGTTTATATGTGTTAGGGGTGAGACTGGCAGACAATGAGTAAGAGGAAGAAGAAAGACAGAGGAAGAGGGGGCTGGAGACAGCTCACTGGTTAGCGCACTCGATGCTCCTGCAGAGCACACACATTTGGTTCCCAGCACCCACATGGAGCCTCTTAACTGCCTGGAACTTTGGCTCCAGGGGACCCAGTGCCCTCTTGGCCACTAGGGACACCAAGTATGCAATGGGGTACATACATACATGCCGTAAACACTCATAAACATACAATGATATGTTTTGAAGATGGAGGAAGAGGCCACAAGCCCAGGAATGCAGGCAGCATTTTCTAGAAACTGAAAAGGCAGGAAAATGGGTCTCCCCAAATGCTCCATGACAACCCAATCCTGGTGAAAGCTGAGCTTGCCCACGAGCACATGCATGTGCTGAGCTTGTGTCCACCTTGCAGAAGGACACAAAAGTTCCGTGTCTTTGTAGTCATGTGGGCAGCCGTGGCTGGACTCAGGCTCGGAGCTCCCCGGGGGTCCGTCGGGGTTGCTCAACCTTTTTTCCTGGCTTGGTGCCCTCCCTCCCCTGCCACTTGCTGGTCTCACTTCCTTGGCATTTTTAGCTGACTGCAGTAAGTTACAAACCCATCCCGGGCTTTGCTCCAGTTATCCCGCCCAGGGACAGACAAAGCGATCAGCAGCCCAGCTCACAGTGGGACACCAACGGAAGCCAGGGCACAAACGCCGACTGACTGGAAAACAAAGGTGCCTGGTAACTCCGAGAAAAACGAAGTTGCAGCAGACAGGGCTGGGGCCTGTGGTCAGCCCACTGTTGCAGGAACCGAATCCTCTAACACATAGGGAAACAATAGATAATGAACCAAGAAATGGTAACATTATATATGCCACAAACACTGGAATTAAATATGAAAGAAATCACCTCAATATCTGCACTAAGTCTCACTTAAGGGAGAGGCAGCGGCTAGCCTGTAGACTTATTTCATTTGATGTGTATGAGTTGGAATCCCTGCATGTGTGCATGCGCACCATGTGAATGCCTGGTCCCACGGAAGGAAGGCCTTGGATCCTCTACACCTGGAGTTACAGACAGTTGTGAGCCGCCATGCGGGTGCTGGGAATTGAACCCAGGTCCTCTGCAGGAGCAGCTAGTGCTTCTCAGGCCAGAATCTTCTCCCCAGACTTGAGCCTAGGGGTTGGGAATTCACACGAGCATGTGTGCATGTGCACAGCCCTCCCCCCAGCACATGCATACATGAGTACACACGTTTGTTTTAAAGGGAGGAGCTCACAGGACGGCTCAGTGGGTAAAAGCACTGCCACCAAGCCATATGACCTGAGTTTGTCTTCCACAGGGTGGCAGAGAACAGACCCTAAAATTTCCTCTGACCACCATGTGCACACCACACTGCACACCCCAATAAACAAATACATGCAAGAAATACTGAATGACACAGACTTCCATCGCCACTGTGGCCTTTCCCGGAGCTGGTTTAGGGTACAGTCTACACAACTGCGCTGCACATTGGGATAGACTAGGGGAATTTACTCAGCTGTTTTCAATGCTGCGGAATGGAACAGAGAATGAAGTTGGAGAAAACAAGTCTTAGATGTCTGGCCTGTCCAGTGGACAGGAGCTGTCCGCTCCCCAAAGGCCACCCGACGCTTGGTGGGGCCTCACCCAGCCTTACCCTGAGCGCATCTGGCTGAGCGAAGAAAATAAGTGCCCCGATCTTTATGGGCATCCAGATGTCCATCATCTGGGCCGCGACGTGGCTGAGGGGCAGGTAGCTGACGATTACCTCCTGGCTCCCTGAGGCATAGCTCAGATCCAGCTCGCGCTTCATGGCCCCTGCGGTCCATGTGATCTAGAAAACAAGGTAATTCAGAGCTCTGATGCCTTACCCAAGGACCACTGTGCACACGTGTGTGCACGTGCACACACGAGGAGGCCTGAGACAGAGATCAGTTCTCTTCCTCAACTGCTCCCATCTTACTGTTTTGAAATTTTATTTACTGGGGCTGGAGAGATGGCTCAGTGGCTTGCTGCTCCTGCAGAGGATCCATTCAGCGCCCTGTACCTACATGGTGACTCAGCTACCTGTAGCTCCAGTTCCAGGGGATCACCTCTTCTGGTTTCTGAGGGTGTCCACAGAGACCGGCTCACTCTGTCTCTCTGTCTCTGTCTCTGTCTCTCTGTCTCTCTCTCTCTCTCTCTCTCACACACACACACACACACACACGTTTTCTTAAGATATGTACTTCCCCATGAGTGCATGTGCACCCTTTGGGGCAGGCTCTCTTCTCGAACTGGATACTTACGGTTTGCGGCCAGGACAGCCTGGCAACCCTGTGTCTCTGTCCCACTCACAACTGGAGTGACGGGGTCATGCAGGGCCTGAACGGCTATGTGGGTGCTCCAAACTCCACCCTAACCACCGCACCACCTCTCCAGCCCCCTCTGCCTTGTTTTTCAGTACAGGGTTCCTCGCTGGACCTGGGGCTCAATGATTTGAGTAGGCTGCCTGGCCAGTGAGCCCCCTAGGACTTTCCTGTCTCCAATCCCCTGTCACTGGGAGTCCAAGTATTCACCAGCATGTCTAGATTTTTATGTGGGTGCTGTGGATTGAACTCAGGACCTCCTGCTCGTGTGGAGTGCATTGCACTAAACCCCAGACTACAGCCAGCTTTGCACGTTTGTGACACTACTGTCATCATGCTAGTGGAAACAGGAGCACCCGAGGACTTGGTGGTTGGCCAGAAGGTTCAGTGAAAGGCCCTGTCCCCAAAAGAAGGGTAGGGTGACTGAGGAAGACACACCCTAGACGCGTACCAACAGAATTCCAAGTGTGTAGAAGCATCAGCAGGCAGGAGGAACGAGGCTGGGGGATACCACTTTGTGATGATTCACCTAGAATGTCAACCTGCAGGAGCTGGGAGGCAGCTTGGCTGCTAAGCTCTTTTCACACAAGAGTGAAGGCTGGAGCTCCTATCTCCAGAACCCAGACCATGTGAGTGCCGTCCTAGTCAGGGCCACTACTGCTGTGAGGAAGCGCCCTGACCAACGCAGTGTGGGGAGGAAAGGGCTTATTACACTTGCAGGTCACAGTCCACCATTAAAGGAAGTCAGGACAGGACCTCTAGACAGGAACCGGAGGCAGGAGCTGAGGCAGAGGCCATGGAGGATGCTGCTTACTGGCTTGCTCCCCATGGATTGCTCAGCCTGCTTTCTTATGAAACCCAGGTCCAGCAGCCCAGGGATGGCCCCACCCAACATGTGCTGGGCCCTCCTCACTGATCACTGTTATGAAATACTATTTTAACTGGGCAAAGATGTGTTACATTTATTCATGCTGAAGAATATGACTTGAACTATGTAAAGGTGTGTTACTTTTCTTTATGCTGCATTTGTTTAATGATGTAAGGATGTGGGTTTAATTATGTAAAGATGTGTTGCATCTGTTTCAGCTTGCCTGCCTAAGGCATTGATTGTTCTAATAAAGAGCTGAATGGCCAATAGCTAGGCAGAGAAAGACTAGGTGGCGCTGGCGGGCAGAGAGGATGACTGGAGAGAAATCTAGGCTGGAGAAGAAGGAAGCACAGAGAATGAGGGAGATGGTCGGGGTCAGGACCAGGGAGCCGCCAGTCAGCAGACAGAGTAAGATACACAGAAAGAAGGGAAAGGCCCAGGGCAAAGGGTAGATAGTGGGAAACAGGTTATTTTAAGTTAAAAGAGCCAGCCAGAAAAGAGCTAAGAGAAGGCCGAGCATTCAAACCTAATAAGAAGTCTTGTGTCGTGACTTGGGAGCTGGTGGGTGACCCCAGAAGAGAAAGCAGGGTCCAGATGACTGACTAAGAGGATGCCCCACAGACTTGCCTGCAGTCCAGTCTCATGGAGGCATTTTTCCAAAAGAAGCCTCTCTCCTCTCCGATTCTCTAGCTTGTGCTGAGTTAACATACACTGTCCGGTGCAGTGTGTGTGTGTGTGTGTGCCGTGACCTGCCATCCCAGTCACGTGGAAGGTGGAGACAAAGGACTACCAGAACAAGCTGAACCTGTGATCCTGGGTCTGAATGGAAGTCCTGACTCCATGTATGGGTGGAGAGCAGTCAAGAAGGACACAAAGATGAGTGTTGGCCTCCACAGACACACACACACAAGTGTTCTCACACTCATGTCACCCCAGCACTCGGGGTGGAGGCAGAAGGATCAGGAGTTCAGGGGCATCGTCAGTTACACAGCAAGTTTGAGGCCAGCCTGGGCTATGTGACACCCTGTCTCAAAAACTGAAAACAAAACAAAATAAACCAATCAGGCCAATGAAATGTCTTGGTGGGTAAAGTGCTAGCCCTGCATGAAGACCTGAGTTCCAATTCCCAAAGCCCATGTGGTGGTGCTCACCAACAATCCCAGGCTCAGAGAGGTGGGGCAGGAAGGTCCATGGCCATCCAGCCTTCCCTGATCACTGAGAGATCCTGTCTCAAAGAATACAAAATAGACGCCCCTAGGAACCACAGCTGAGGTCAGGCTCTGGCCAATACACACACTCACCACACAGAAACAGAGACACACTCACAGAGACATGCACCTGAGTTTCTAAAAAACCACCCACCAGATAAAAACCATGAAACCAACTCTCATTTCAGACAGGAAACAGGCATGGTGCCATCAGTTTTCTTGCCCAAGATAGCCCAGCCTGGCTTTGGACCCAGGCCTGCTTCAAGTCCCCGGCTCCACCAACTGTCCAGTTAGCTCCCCACGGGGGAAGGGCCACACCGACCTCACACACTCCTCCATGTCACTCTGTTTTGCCCAAGGCAGAGGTGCTTACGTTGTCATGGCTCAGCATCACCCCTTTGGGGTGCCCCGTGGTGCCCGAGGTGTAGATGACAACCGCGCACTGGTTGGCCTTCTGGCTCAAGATGATACGATCCAGCTGCATTGTAGGGATGGTGTTACCCAGCTCCATGAAGTCGTGCCACTGTGAATGAGGAGGTGAGGACCTGGCTGGCTGCTGCTCAGACCCCGTCCCACTGGCTTTCCCCAAGGCATGTGGCAGCTGGTAGAGAGCACTCAGAAAAGCCCCAGACTCGCACCCGCCAGCCACCTCCCCGGGGCCTGTCGGCTCAGACAGACCTCAGCCACAGCACAGGAATGCTAGCCCGTCTTTGGGCTGTCCCAGGAAGAGGCTGACTGGCTGTGCTGTGGCCTTGGACAATCATCTGTCGTCTCCTGACTAGCCCTCTGGTCACATGCTATCACGAAGGACCGCTAGGGCTGTAAATAACAGTAGACTGACCCTCAAATCGTTTAAATAAAAGATGGTTAGGGTTACATTTATTTACTTATTTTGGGTGTATGTATGAGGGGACACATGCCCCAGTGCACCTGTAGAAGTCAGTTCCTTCCTTCCACCATGTAAGTCCCTGGGTTCAAGCCCCTTTGCCGGCTGAGGCCCCTTGCTGGCGCCACCCCCAGGAGTCAGTGACCCCTGAAGAGAGCTCCCATTCCAGGCTTTCCTGAGCTCCCGTTGTCAAGGCTTCCCCACCCCAGAAGTCATCCCTGATGGGATGAAGCCAGAGTATCCCATCAATCCAGGACTGGCTGCCTTTACAGAGCCCACAAAGGGGAGGGCAGACACAACAGCCAGGAATGCAGGGTCTGAGGGGTGGAGACTAGGGGATGGGTGACATGAAGCCAGAGGAGGGGCAGCCCTGCCTGAAGCCAGCTTTCTGAGCTGCAGTGAAAGGGGCTGGGAAATGATCTTCCTTGCTCAGACATTTGGGGTTGGCCCTGTTTTGCTTTGTTTGTTTGTTTTTTTTGTGTGTGACAGGGTTTCTCTGTGTAGCCCTGGCTGTCCTGGAACTCACTCCGTAGACCAGGCTGGCCTCTAATTTAGAGACCCTCCTGCCTCTGCTGGGACTAAAGACAACGGTGCCCTTGAGGTTCAGATGATCTTTCCAGGGCAGCTAAGCAGATTGAGGCACTGGCCCTAAAATGTGTATTCTTAAATACACTGAATCTTAAAACTGTAGGCTTGACTCCCCTGTCATGGTGGCAAGTCTTTAAATCCCAGTACACAGGAGGCTGAGGCAGGCGGATGTGAAGTTTTAGGCCAGGCTGGGCTGTGCGTTCAGGACTAGCCTGGGCTACATATCCAGATCTAGCTCCACTCCAAGGTTATAGGGTCTCCCATCCACTGCAGAGTAGATAGGTACCTTGCTATGTAAGTGTCCAGGTTGGCGGCACTGAGCCCGGAGGGAGTATAGCATAATCTTTGTATTGACTTCTTGTTCCTACGGGGAGAACGCTGCTGCCACCTAGTGTCTGAAAGCCAGAGACAAGGCTCAGCATCACACCGCTCCAGGATCCTGCCAAGGGTCTTCTGCACCAAGTTCAAGAGTACCAAGTCTGAAGAGTGTAGTCAGGGATACTTCTAATTAGAGGCTTGCTCTTGCTTTTTCTTCCTTCTCAAAACTCTTCATTAAAGGCTGAACCCAGGATCTCTCATCACACACCAAGCAAGACGACACCAGATATCTATGTCCCCAGCCACTCACGGGGTGGAGGGTGGTGGGGGTGGTGGGGGGTTGGGGGAGTTCTAGGCGGGGCTCCACGCTGACCACGCCCCCAGCCCCTCACTGGGGATTCTAGGCGGCTGTTCCACTTCTGAGCCAAGTCCTCAGCCTCTTTATTTTATAGAGGGTCTTAGTTGTTGCTCCGGCTGGCCTTAAACTCTCAATTCTGTCTGAAGCTTCCTAGTAGTGAGGACGGCAGTCCTGCGTCCCCAGCATTGCTTCAAAGATAAATTTGAAGGTGATCCAAGACTTCAGACACTGTTGCTGTAGTGACAGGAGCCCCCTAATGACCTGCGATTGCGGGATGGAGCCAGAAAGATCCAGCGCTAGAGGAATCATTTACAGATCTGGACACACATAATAGATTTTAACTTGGACATAAGAAAAATATTGAAATTTAAAGTAATGACTTATACATTCAGAAATTGTGTGGAGACTAAATCTTAAGTGTTGCCACTAAAAAGATTAAGTATTTTCATTTTATATTTATTTGTTTATTTGAGACAGGGTCTCTCTATGCAGCCCTGGCTGACCTGGAACTAACTCTGAAGACCAGGCTGGCCTCGAGATCCACCTGCCTCTGCCTCCTGAAAGCCGGGATTAAAGGTGTGCGCCATCACTCTGGACTTGTCCTGGAACTCTCAATGTATACCAAGTTGACCTTGAACTCACAGAGATCCTCTTGCCTCTGGCTACCAAGTGCTAGGTGGAGGTGTGGCCACCATGCCTGGTGACGAGTACTTTTTAAAGATGTTTGAAGGCATGTGTGTTAACTCTGTTGATGTAGTCATTCCACGATGTACACAGATGTAAAAATATTAGGGTGTAGGACTGATGAGACAGAGTTCGGCCAAGCCTGACAACCTGAGATTGATCCCCAGACCCACGGGATGGAGTGATAGAGCCTTTCTGACCTCCCGCATGCCCCCTCCACATACACATGCAGGCCTAACATAAATAAATGTAGTAAGATTTTTAAGGAAAAAAGGAAAAAGCATATACTAGGCTATAAATAAATATATAGAATATGGGCAACTGTCTCAAAAAGATAAAACAATCAAATACATATATGTAAATTTTCCCTTTGTAAGTTGAAAATAAGGTTTCGATAACACATCTTAATCCACTTAGTTTTCAATTTGGTGTTTTTTCAACTACTTTGATTTTCTGACAGGCACAAAATAATGAGTTCCTGCCTTCATCTTCTGAGGGATCACAGCAAGGACTGGAAACAGCTGCCACTAATCCCCCCAACACTGTCGCTGTAGCCACGCCCACTTCCCTCAGGGGCCCCACCCACTCCTGTAAAGCCCCACCTTACACAATTCTTCAAGGAGTCCTTGCACACTCACTGCGCATGTACCTCTGTGGCTCCACCCCCTACCACCTCGGCCAGGCTCCAGCTCCTCCCCTCCCACAGGCTCCTCCCCTCCCAAGGCTCCTCCCCTCCCAAGGCTCCTCCCCTCCCACAGGCTCCTCCCCTCCCACAGGCTCCTCCCCTCCCAAGGCTCCTCCCCTCCCAAGGCTCCTCCCCTCCCAAGGCTCCACCTCTCTAGCCCCGCCCCCTCCGCACTCACTGAGTACAAGTTCCTGCCGCGTTCCTCCAATGGCTGCTTGAACTGCACGATGGCTTTCACAGGCTCCATCTTGTCCGGTGGAATCTGAAAGAGTTCCCTGTGGGCTCAGGGTACTGGGACGCAGGTAAAGGTGCCTGCACACGGTGACAGAGGAGCGCCGACCCCAGAAAGCCGTCCACTGCCCTCCACACACCATGCCATGTGTGCACCCGCACACGATACATACATAAATAAATGTACATGTTTTTAAAAGAAAGTAATTTTTAAAAATCAAGGCTGGGGCTGTGCTCAGTGGGCAGAACATTCACTGGGCATTCACAAAGCCCTGGGTCCTGTACCCAGCACCACATCAATTAGGTGTGGTGGCACATGTCACCCCAGCACTCAGGAGGTGGAGGCAGGAGAATCAGGAGTTTAAGGTCATCTTCAGCTACACAGTGCTCATCTTTCGAGGCAGAGTCTCTCATTGACTGACTGGCCAGGGGTCCTGTGCCTGCTGACCACCCACTGTGATGACAGGCCTGTGCTGCTGGGCCTGGCTCCTGGCACCGGCACTGGGGAGGTTCTGCTTCCTATTACCCTCCCTCCAGATCATCCTGCCAACACCATGCCGGTGCAGGGCACCTGTGCACGTGTGAGAGGGAAAGGTATGTCTGTAACGTCTACTAAAAATAAGAAGTGAATGTTGCAAGAACAGCACTGGCGTTTCAGGTCCTCGTCATGCTCGCCTCTGTGCACACACTTCTCAGATGGAGGCTGGGGAATAAGCTAACAGGCCTGGAACCCCCCCCTGCTCCCCGCCTCGGACGTGGACCCAGCACCCACCTCGAGGCCCACTCACCGACAGGATTTTCTGCAGCTGCTGGTCATTCTCCACCAGCAGAACGTTCACTTTGGCATGCCCGATGACGTACTGACAGGCCTCGGCTGAGTTGGTGGCGTAAATGCCAACACAGAGGCCCCTGGGGACACAGGACCCGCTCAGTCGTGTACAGACCGAGTGCTTTGGAAAGGATTCATTCATGTATGTGGGTGTTTTGTCTGCCTGCCTGTCTGTGCATCCCACATGTGTAAAGGGTCCACAGTGGCCAGAAGGGTCCTCTGCAAAAGCAGCCGGTGCTCTCCCCAGAATTTCTTCTTTTTAATAAAGTTGCCTCTGCTCACTTAACTTTGGTGGCCTTATCCTCAATATGTGTGCGACTCCCAGACCCAACACTGAGCAGCCAGTGGGGGTGGTTCATCAACTCGACCCCAAGGGCGGAACATACCCAGCCAAGATGGCCCCAACGGCACTGATGACCCACTCGCTGGAGTTGAAGCCCAGGATGCCGACACCATGGAAGCGCTGCAGGCCCAGCTGGAGGGAACAAACCAGAAGGCAGCAGCCATCAGCTCCTGGGTATGTCCACTCCTACTCAAGATCTGATCATGAGGGGTTGGCTGCACCGAGCAGGAAGCTGCTGTCCAGGCTGCACTCAGGTGCCATGAGCTGGCTCACCTCCCTCCATGCATCATGTGATGACGTCCACGTGTCATGGAATTCACTGCTTTAGGTGTTATTTTTTTCAGTGTGTGACTCAGGTTAGGAAGCACATCTACTTGGCTGTACAGCCATTTCTACCATCCGCTTTCAGAACCTTCCATTTTCCCCACGCGAATCTCCGCCCCCATTCGACACTAACTCCGCCCCTCCCCAGGCCTTGGCACTCACAACCCATTTCCTGTCAGTCTGATGGCTCTAGGAACCCCTTGGGGTGAGATCCTGCAGCGTGTGTCCTCTGTGTAAGGCTCTCATCACTAAGTCATGTCCCCAGGGCCTCCGTGTAGTTCCTTGTATTAGGTTCCCCTGTTTTCAAGGCTACATGATATCCCACTGTACAGGCACATCACATTTTCTTATGCACCAGAACTGGGCACTTGGCTGGTGTGAACAGTGCTGTAGTGGATACAGATGTATGGATATTCTTTTAAGGCCCCCATCTTGATTCCTCCGAGCACATACTTAGAAGTTCTAGGAGGTCTGCTAATTCTATATCTTATTCATAGGAAATTATGTGTAGGAATGTTGTGCATGCCTGTGCATGTGTGTACACACAGAGGGTGTTCTCAGGTTTTATTGCTCACATGCCATCCATCTGGGTGTACGGGTGCGCAGGAGGCTGGGTCAGAACCTCATATTTTCCTCTGTCCCTGTGTTGAGACAGGTCTCCCACTGGACCAGGCCAGTGAGCTTTTGGAATCAGCCTGTGTTCACCCACATGCTTGGGGGCTGCAGGAACATGCAGCCACAGCTGTGAGCCTTTGGGAGGAGCCTCTGCTTATCCACTGGTTAGGGGGCTACAAGAACACACAGCCTCACCTGGCTTTTGACATCCGTTCTGGGGACTCAAACTCAGGTCTTTGTTCTTGCTGGGAAAGGTCCAGAGAATGTGGCCCCTCTGGGAGCATGGCCCCAGTCCTCACCTTTATATCTTTTCGGACAAGGTCTCATGCCTCTCCCTGGAGCTTACCATACAGGCCAGGCTGCTGGCAGGGAACCCAGGATCTACCCTTCTTCATGTCCTTAGTTTTAATTATGAGGATGCGTGTGTGCACGTGGATGTGTGCATTTGCATACAGCTGCCTACAGAAGCCAGAGTTCCCTGAAGCTAGAGTAGGTGGCTGTGAGCCACTGCTGAGAACCAAACATGTCCTCTGGAAGAGCAGGGAGAGTGAGTCCTTAGCTGCTGAGCTACTGCTCTTGCCCAAGCTTTAAAATTACATTTATTTACTATGGTGTCTGAATGAGAAGGCCTCCATAGGTCCATTATGTCTGAATGCTTGGGCCCAAGTAGTAGAACTGTTGGGGAAGGGCTTGGGGGTGTGGCTTTGTTGGAGGAGGGGTGTCACTGGGGTGGGCTTTGAGGGTTCAAAAGTCCACAGCAGGCTGTCTCACCCCTTCTCCCTCTGCCTGTGGATCAGGATGTAAAACTCTCAGCTACCGCTCCAGCACCATGCCTGTCTGTTCCCCACCATGGTTGTGGACTAAGCCTCTGAAACTGTAAGCAAGACCCTCAATAAAACACTTTCCGATATAAGAGTTGCCTTGGTCGTGGCGTCTCTTCACAGCAGCAGAACACTCACTGACGGAGACAGAAGCTGGGAACGGGGAGCAGGGTACCGCTCTGACAGGCCAGACCATGCTGCTTGTTGGTGCATTGTGGACTCCAGATTACGAAAGTGGTGAACGCTTTAAGTGGGCCTTAATGGGCCATCCTAGGAGGATCTTGGGAGACAGTGGTGCTGGGCGGACTGTAGACTATGGAGGCCTGGCTCAGGGGGTTTCAGAGGGGAACAATATTAGCGACAGGGCCCGAGACCATTCTTAGGATATTTTGGTGAAGAGATCTGGTCCAATGTTGTGGGCAAAGGTGTGATCTGGCTGCTAGTGATCTACGCGGGTCTACAAGGAGAGGAGTAAGCAAGCAAGAGAGACACACAGTGTGCACTGAGCAGCATCAGGAAGTGTGATGTTGGGGCTGAGTCCTGTGCTCGAGGGCAGGAGAAACTTAAGAAAAGCCTGATGCTGGAAATGGAGGATTGGTGTCTTCAGGGCGAGACCCCACCCAGCCAGTCCTGCAACCGAGAAAAGAATGAAAGGAAGGCTTGTGCAATGAGTCAAAGAGCATGCATGCATGCATCCATGCATGCATGGGTGGGGGTGGCCGGCCCCATCCCATGCAGGCAGCAGGACTTGGCAGCATCAGCCATCTGGCTCTGGTAGAGTCATGAAGGGCACAGGAGTAAAGTGGTCACAGAATCTCTCTGTGGTTAAGGGAAGCCGTGTCAGGCATGCGGCAGGAGAGTCCCTGCATGCAGGCTGCGGCAGTGAAGCCTGGATTGTCCTGGAGAACCTGGATGATGGCGATGCCAGAGCTACCAGTTGCCTGCTGAGGAGAGGGGCAGGGAGCCAGCCCGAGGGAGAGAAGGGTGCTCTTGTCACTGAAACCAGAAAGAGTAGACCCAAAGAGCCTACAAGCTCTCTGATGCCAGGTGACAGGATACTGAGTCCCCGTCCGGCTTCGGTTCTTCTTGGTGCAGTCTTTCCTCACTAGGCTCTGAGTCACTGTATGCTGGAAGTATGTGATCCCTGCTTTGATTCTACAGTTAAGAGACTACCTTGGGTCTTAGGAGAGACTTTGGATTTGAAACAGTGTTAAGACTAGGACAGACTATGTGGACTTCTAAAGTTGGGCTGAAGTATTGCATTATGATATGGCCGCAAGCCTATGGGTCAGGGAGTGGTGTTTGAATGCCTGGTCCCCATTTGGTGGAACTGTTTGGGAAGGATTAGGAGGTGTGGTCTTGTTGGAGGAGGTGGGTCACTGGGGTGGGCTTTGAGGTTTCAAAGGACCACCCCAGGCCAAGTCTTGTGCTCTTTCCCCAGCTTCCCATAGCATGTAAGCTCTCAGCTACTGCTCCAGCAACATGCATTCTGCATGCTTCCCACCATGATGATCATGGACCATCCCTCTGAGATTGTAAGCCAGCCCCAATTAAATGCTTCTTTTTATAAGTTGCCTTGGTCAAGTAGCCCAGGCTAGACTCTGGCTTGCTCTGTTGCAGAGGATGACCTTGAACCCCAACCCTCCTGCCTTTCCTGCCTGAGGGAGGGTGACAGGTATGCACCACCATGCCTGGTTTTCATGGTACTGAGGATGGAGTGCACACATTGTGCACACCAAAAGACCACTCTGGTCACTGAGGTTCCACTCAGCTTCTTTTTAACTTCTTGTTTGTTTTCTGAGGCAGGTGAGGTTTCAGTACCCCAGTCTGGCTCAGAACTTAGGGCCCTCTTGCTTCAGTTCCCCGCATGCTGGGATCCCAGAGTCTGCCACCCCACTCGATGGACCCCTGCTTCTAAATGGCTGGTGGAGGGAGCTGCTCACCTTGATCAGAGATTTGGCTGCCTTGCGGCATGCTTCATAGAACTGGCTGAATGTCAGCGTGTCCCACTTTCTGCCGTTCTTCGAGGCCAGGGCTGGGTATGCACCAAATCGCTCAACAGACTCCTGAAAGAGCTCAGGGATGGTCATCGGGGTCTCGTGGCCTGGCCCATGTCTGGAGAGCCGCAGGAGCACCTCTCCGTCACAGTGAGTGTTCCACAGCCTGAGAGGAGCTGGAAGAGTCACAGGCATGGATGGTGCTGGGATGGAACTGGGATCTCTGTAGACACTGGGCCAATTTTTTTGTTTGTTTTGTTTTTGAGACAGGATTCGTCTGTGTAGCCCTGACTGTTCTGGAAATGGAGCCAGGCACAGTGGCTCCTTTTGATGAGCTCAGTGCTCAAGGGGACTACAGCAGGCTCAGTCAGTGAGGGCTTGCTGTACATAAGTAAGGATATGAGTTCAGGTCTTATGCACCCAGGTTTAAAAAAAAAAAAAACAAAAAACAACCAGGAGCAGCATGGTGGGCTGATGGGGAAATGTCTTTTTGTATGTTGTGAAAATATGTTGTTCTAATTGGTTGATAAATAAAGCTGTTTGGCCAATGGTGAGGCAGAATAGCATTAGGTGGGACATTCTAACTAGAGAGGAGGAAGTTGAAAGGCAGGCAGAGAACAGAGGCTGCTCCCGGCCACTGCCATGAAAAGCAAGGTGTAAAGATAAGTCACAAGCCATATGGCAAAGCATAGATTTATAGAAATGGGTTAACTTATGATGTAAGATCTAGCTAGTAAGAAGCCTGAGCCAATGGGCCATACAGTTCATAATTAATCTAAGCCTCTGTGTGTTCATTTGGGTCTGTCTGAGTGGCTGCAGGACTGAGAGGATATGGGAGCCGGCTGGGCACAGGAGAACATTCAGTTACAGTGGGCCTGTAACCACTGGCTCAAATAGACAGACATACATACAGACAGAGATTAGATAGATAGATAGATAGATAGATAGATAGATAGATAGATAGATAGGTAGATGATAGATAGATAGATAGATAGATAGATAGATAGATAGACACATAGAGATAGACAGAGACAGACAGACAGACAGATGATAGGCTGAGGAAGACACCTAACATCGCCTCCTGGCCTCTACATGCATGTGAGTGCACTAGGGTGTGTGCATACACACACACACACACACACACACACACACACACACAAAAGAGTTTGGGTCATCCTTAGCTTCATAGTGCGTTCAAGGCCAGCCTGGGCTACATGAGACATGGTCTCAAACGGGAAACAAAACAACGCATGGGAACTGGACAAGGCTGTGGCGGACAGCAGAGCGCAGATGTCAGTGTTAGGATTCTGTTCATGCGCAGCTCAGGGCCTGCTGTCTTGCGTCTTACATCATCAGTGAACGCTGCATGCTCACAAAATCCCCGCTTTAAAAAGCCGGACGCAGACCCCACCCTCCCTTTCTGCTTCCTCTCTGCTCTGCTCCCTGCTTCCCTCCCCAGCCAGGCCTGGCTCCTCCCTTCTGTCCCCTCTTCTTTCTAATAAAGCCCTTTATAACTCTGGTAGTCGTGGCCATCACCCCTGACTTTTCCGCCCGTAACCAGCACCATTTACCCATCAATCAGTGCACTGTGGTTTAAATATGGCAAGTTCCTGACCTTCCTAATGCCACAACCCTTAACAGTTCCTCGTGCTCTGGGGACCCCCACCATAAAGTTATTTTCATCATTACTTCACAACTGTAATTTTGCTACTGTTCTGAATCATAATATACACATCTGTGTTTTCCGATGGTCTTAGGCGACCCCTGTGAAAGAGTTATTCACTTCCAAAGGGGTCAGGACCTGCAGGTTGAGAACCACTGCTAGTCATCTTGAAACTTTGATCAATTGTGTTGTAGGGGCTTTAAGGGTTGGATTTTTTTTTATTATTATTATTAAAGGAGGATTCCTGGGGCTGGAGAGATGGCTCAGCAAGCAGTTAAGAGCACCAACTGCTGTTCCTGAGGACCCAGGTTCAATTCCCAGCACCCACATGGCAGCTCACAACTGTCTGTAAGTCCAGTTCCAGGGGATCTGACACCCTCACACCAATGCACACAAAATAAAGATATATTAAAAAAATAAAAATAAGGAGGATCCACAGTCGGGTTGTTCTCGAGTGTGTGGGGTCTTGAAGCAAGGCTGCTCCATGTGTTGGGACCTCTTTCTGTGTTGCTCTGGCAAGAAGCACAGAGTCCGCAGGGAGTAACCCTGTGACGCACTCGCTCGAAGCCAGAGTTCAAGTCTCCCAGACCATGAGGGAGACTTCTCACGCAAACTACCACACCTGGATTAAAGACTCCTTCTCATAGTGTGCCTCGGTGTGTTTTCTTTCACTGTAACAGGACTTCTGAGGCTGGGAGATTTATATCGGCTCACAATCTGGGGGGCTAGGAAGCAGAAAACGAGCCTGTCCCTGGCAGGGACCTCCCACTAAACTGTAACACCCACAACATAAAATAAAATGAAAAACAATTTTTTAAAGTGATGAACTCGTTTCTTTGTTGCAGGAGGCTGTAAGCATAAGGTTGGCTCTGTCTTGTGGTTAGAGAGGTTAGGAAGATTCACAGTAGAAAAAAGCCATGGGGCAAGAATTTCAAATGTACAGTGTGCGGAGAGAAGAACACCAGGCAACTCAGTGCCGGGGAAGGCTGGTGCTGGTGCTGGTGCGAGACGGCTCTGTCCTGGACGGAGGTGAGGGCCCCAGGACAAACCCCACCCAGCTAAGCGCTAACTCCCGAGGGCATCTAAGTTCCTGCGAAGCAACTGGATGAAAAAACTGCCACTGCTGTGGTCCATGCGGGCGGGTCCACCCCAAGCTGGTAGTCAAGTTTACCTGGTGCTGGCTCTGAATGGAGGCAAGAGTCAATGAACTGTGGGGTCCTCGTGTGTGGCTTCAGAGAGATGCTGAGGCCAGGCAGTGTGTGGGGAGGTTATCCTATGTGCTGGCTGGATTTATGCCAAGTTGACACAGTCAAGTTATGCCAACTTGACACAGGTACAGTCATCAGAAGGGAGGGAGCCCAGATTGAGAAGATGCCACATTAAGATTTTTAGCAGCAGGGCATTTTCTTAATTAGTGATTGATGGGGGAAGGCCCAGCCCACTGTGGGTGGTGCCATCACTGGGCTGGTGGTCCTGGGTTCTATAAGAAAGCAGACTGAGGCCGGGCGGTGGTGGCGCACGCCTGTAATCCCAGCACTCGGGAGGCAGAGGCAGGTGAATCTCTGTGAGTTCAAGGCCAGCCTGGTCTACAGAGCTAGTCCAGGACAGGCTCCAAAGCTACAGAGAAACCCTGTCTGGGGGGGGGGAGCACGCTGAGCAAGCCAGGGAAAGCAAGCCAGTAAGCAGCATCCTCCATGGCCTCTGCCTCAGCTCCTGCCTCCAGGTTCCTGCTCTGTGTGAGTTCCTGTCCTGACCTCTTGGGTGTATTTGAATGTGAATGGCCCCAAAGGCTCACATCTTTGAATGCTCGGTCCCTATTTCTGGTCCTGTTGGAGTAGTGGGGTTAGGTGTGGCCTTGCTTGCAGGAAGCAAGTCAGGCACGCAGGGTGGGGGGGGGGGTGGCCTTTGGGATTTAAAAAGCCCCATGCTGCTTCTACTTTGCTCTCTGCTTCCTGCCTGCTACTTGCTGACACACTTCCCACCACCATGGACTCTTATTCCTCTGAGCCAGACAAAGCCCTTTCCTTAAGTGGCCTTTGGTAATGTTGTCATCGAACCACAGAAAGTGACCAATCAACCAAGGTTCAGAGAAGGCCAGAAGGAGGAGGCCTCAGCCACAGGCAGCATCAGCAAAGGCACGGACATGGACTCCAAGCTGGAGAGCAGGGGCCTGCAAGTGTGTGTATTTATGTACATGTGTACCGAGTAGAAGTTTCCTCCAAGATTAAAACACTCCAACATGCTGAGAAGTTCACAAGCTCAGAAGTAGACAATTCAGAACCTTCAGGAAGTCCCTGAAACTGACCAGATTCACCAGCTCCACCCTCTGTATGCTGGTTGGTTTTTGTCAAGTTACACAATCCTAGACATGTCTGAGAGGAGGAACCTGGACTGAAAAAAATGCCTCTGTAAGATTGGCCTGTAGGCAAGTCTGTGACTGATGTGGGGGGGCCCAGTCAATTCGGTGTGATACTGCCCTGGGCAGTGTTCCCGCATGGTGTAGGAAAACAGGCTGTGCAAGCCATGGGGAGCAAGCCAGTAAGCAGCACCCTCCATGGCCTCGGCATCAGCTCCTGCCCCGATTTACTCATGATGGACTATGAGCTATAACATGAAATTAACCCTTTCCTCCCCGAGTTGTTTTAGTCATGGTGTTTATCCCAGCAACAGAGACTCTAGCTAAGACACTGCACAGATGTACCTAGTGGTAAGGACTGCCAAGGCATGCTTTTAGAGTTACAGAGCTTCCTGGAAGAGGCTCAGACCAGCCGAGGCACCAGGAAAGGACACTCTGCAGCCTGTCCTGTACTCTGCCCTGCCGGCTGTGTGACACACTCCAGGTTCCCAGCTCTGTGAGCCATCACCCATGCTGGGGTGAGCATTGGTGACACAGCTGTCTCCCCTCACCCATGTGCCTGTCAGTGACCCCAGGAAAACTCGCGGTCACCAAGCAGGACTTGGTGGTGTCCGTACTTTGGTCTGCTGTGGGCTCTCTACCTGGCATGAGCAAACCTGTGTCTTGCGCATCTATTAGCATTTAAGCATCACCTGGCTGTTCCTTGGGAACATCGCCAGTAAGCAGGCAGTACCTTGGCCTGCTCAGGGTCCTGACACCGTCATCCTATGTTTGTGTAGACTGTTTGTGCATACGCTAAGCCTACTTTAAGGAGCAGGCGCCCCTGGGTGGTGGTTGTGCACACCTTTAATCCCAGCACTTAGGAGGCAGAGGCAGGTGGATCTCTGTGAGTTCGAGGCCAGCCTGATCTACAGTGCAAGATCCAGGCCAGGCTCCAAAACTACACAGAGAAACCCTGTCTCGAAAAAAACAAACAAACAAAAAACAACTGAAACAAAACAAAAAAGAAGCAGGCCCCACCCACCTTTCTCTCTCTCTTCCCACGAGGCCGCTCTGTGCCCTGTCTCTCTCCCCTCTTCTGTCCCCCATTAAAATCTACGTGAACACCGTCTGCATGGTGGTTCCCTCTCACTCTCTGCTGCCTGCCAGCGGCCTGAGGCACACCAGGACCCTGGAACCTACAACAGCGTCACTTTCCAACTGAAGGATTGCTGGGCCCTTCATCTAACACCGGCATGATTGGTAGGCACCCCTCTGCCCATTCCCCTTCCCCCACGAGTGAGACCTCAGGCTCAGGCTCTCGGCCCATGCCCTGTGTGTGACGACTCACCGGCAGCTTGTGCCTTTCTCGTCTATGGGACCCACGTGTCCCTCGGGCTCAGAGCCCCTTGGTCCCTGTCCTTTGTGTGATGACTCATTGGGCAGCTTCTCAATCGATCTTCAATTTCTGGGTCACTAGGAACTCTAAAGTCATTGGATCTCATTTTTTCCTGCCTCACTCATGGGAAATAAGCCTACCATCTCAATCCAAATGGCTGCCTACGGGCACCCCATAGCCGGGTATTTCACCGGACCTTTGCAACTTCTACCAGCCATCCAATAGATGGAGTCCCTCTCCCTTTCCTGTTCAGCTGTCTATCCTGTTCGCTCTCCACTCCCAGCAGCCTGGGAGATGCATGGCTTGGGCTCTGGCCGGCTGGATGCCCCCTCATCTCCTGCTCCCTGCTTCTGTGCCTGCTGCCATCTCACGCTTTCGCTCAAAATGTCTCCTTCCCCTGATTGTCCTGTCTCTGTTCGCTGCCTTGGCAGCCGCCTTGCTGCAGCCTGGGGGTAAGGGGTGGGGTGGGGGGGGGGGGGGGGGTGGGGTGTCCTTCTTTCCGGCTGTGCAGCTACTCTGGTTCCCAGTTTTCTCTACAGCACCAGCTCCATGCTCCCATGCATGAGGATGCCTGAGGCATTGCTGCTTGCACCTGCACTGACAAACGCCAACAGGAGCAGCATCCTGCGCCTCCGCCTCCGCCTCCGCCTCCTCCACCACCACCACCACCGTGGCCAGGAAAAGTGTGCCATTCTTATGGTTTCTTACATGCTGCTTTATACTGTAAACTCTTAGGATTTTTAAGGTGGTAAGCTGACAGAGTTTCCTGGGAAAAGTGGGGCCACTGTATTTTTTTTTTTTTTTTTTTATAAACTGGTCTTGGATGCCTGGGTT
This sequence comes from Onychomys torridus, assembly GCF_903995425.1. NCBI lineage: Eukaryota > Metazoa > Chordata > Mammalia > Rodentia > Cricetidae > Onychomys > Onychomys torridus. The sequence continues at coordinate 5,917,884 of NC_050463.1, forward strand.
TTCATGTGTTTGTTTTTGACTGGTTTTTGAATGCCTGAGATTACATGTTCCGTGTGTCTGGCTAGCAGCTTGGCTATGCTCCCTAGCTGCCTGGGCTCAGAATGTGATGACCGAGAAATTTTTATGCTGCTCTACCTTGCTATAAACAAGAACAGCTAAGAAATCTGGTATGGTTTAAAGACCTAAAATACGTATAACCCCAGATCTAAACTGCTCTGGAAAACACCGTGTGGTCTGCCATGATGAGGGTGACCATGCGGGCAGGTGCCATCTTGGCTAAGGTTAAAAAGAGAGTTGTGACCTCACCACCATCTTTAGTAAGGGTAACAACATGGAGATGGGTCTCCACATTATTTTGGATTGGATAGATTGCTATGTGGTAATTCCTGTCTTGTCCTAAAAATAAGGTTTATGAAAGATAGGGTTTAAAACAATGCTGGTTTACTGAGATATTAAAGCTCTGCCTCTGCACTCATATACAGGGATAATTCTTGCTGGCAGCCAGATTTTGTAACCTAAGAATAAGCCCATTGATATTGAAACTAAATTGTTTGCAATGTTAAAGCTTGGTTTTGCCTTTTATATCTTGGGACCACAGCTGAACACCAGAGACTGAGATAATCCTATTTGAGATTCCCAAACAGTCTGGCGAAGGGTCTCTCCTTACCTAAGGTCTATTCAGGCTAACTGAGACCAATTTAAGAATATATGCCTAAAGCATTAACATAAGCCTAGGAACTGTAGCCATGCAGTTAGATTCTCCAGAAGGTAATGTATGGTAACGGCTTTTTCAAGTATGTTTGAGAATGTGTCACCCAGATACCTAGGAGATTAAGGATAACACTGAAGATCACTGACCTCCATTTATTAACAGTAGCATGCCAGCTAAGCATTTTCATTTTCACAATCCTATTTAAGCTGGAGCAGTACCTACTTCTCAGGAGTGGCTCTGCACAACATATTTTGGCCTCCTGAAATTCATTTAGACCCCTTTGAAGATACCTTAAAATTTGTGAGTCTAAATGTAGCCCATTATGAGACCATTAGTTCTGTTCCTGGTGAGCTGCCTGTTTTTTCCTTATGGTTCTTAGTTGTTCTTTTGCAGAGCTGCCAGCTTAAGTCATACTGGGATCAAGAATAATGGGCCTCAGTGTTCGTGTTCCTGGAGTTGTGTCCAAGCCAATGGATACCCACATGTTCCAGAAGAGAATTTGACATTGCTGCTGCCATTGTTGCTGTTATAACAGCAGCAAGCATGGCTACTACTGTTTCTGGGATTGCCATTTCATAATTGGTTACTACAGCTAGCACAGTGGAGACCCTGGCAGCAAAAGTAGCTACCACAGTTAACTAATTTTTCATTCTTTTGGGCATGACAAATTTAAATCAATAGTTATATACAGTTCGATTGGCTTTGAAAGTTATAAATTTACAAACTCAAGTTCCATTTGCTTTTGGGATACCATCTTATGAGGACTCCAATTTGCAGTAAGGCTCATTAAGGAAGGGAATGGCTCAGCTGCCTTTAGCCTACTGGCTATGGGTGGATTAAGACTTCTGTTGGTCTTTTCTGTGTCGAACACACAGATTGCAAGCCCAGCGCCACTTAGAGATCTTAGGCAACAGTTAACTCTGCAGCTCTCACATGATTGACCCTGTATGATAATGAGTATTCAGAGATGGGTAATGCCTCGGGGACACTCACCAACCTAAGACAGAGCGCCTGTGTGGCCTGATCAGGTGTCTCCATGGGTAAGGTGACCTGCTGACGTCCCACGGAACCTAAGTCAGAAGATCATTTTTTATTAAAAGGGGGGGGGACCTGTAGGTCCCTGGTCCCCATTTTGGGTAACTGTTGCCTTGCTTGCTGACCTTGACCTTGATATCCTCCCTATGCTAATTCCCTGCGAGATTCCACCCTCCTGAATGCTTAAGGGAAGTTCCTTGTCTGTGTATCCTGCATATTGGGTGTTAACAGCTTAGATGCAAGATTGTAAATCATTGGAAGAGAACTTCTGGCCTCTGGGGTTCTCCCATTGTGCTGTAAGCCTGTATTTAAGACCTCCTCCCCACACCTGAAAGCCTTTGAACAGGAAGAAGCAAAGTCTCCCAGGAGGAACAGACGCCAGGAAATTATCAAATTGAGAGCTGAAATCAATAAAATAGAAATAAAGAGAACAATACAAAGGATTAATGAAACAAAGAGTTGGGTCTTTGAGAAGATCAACAAGATAGACAAGCCCTTATCCAAAATAACCAAAAGACAGAGAGAGAGCATCCAAATTAACAAAATCTGAAATGAAAAGGGGGACATAACAACAGACAATGAGGAAATCCAGAGAATCATCATGTCATACTTCAAAAACCTCTACTCCACAAAACTGGAAAATCTAAAAGAAATGGATAATTTTCTGGATAGGTACCACATACCTAAGTTAAATCAAGACCAGATGAACCATTTAAATAACCCCTAAGGAAATAGAATCAGTCATTAAAAGTCTCCCAACCAAAAGAAGCCCAGGACCAGATATTTCACTGCAGATCTTCAAAGAAGACTTAATACCACCAATACTCTTTAAATTGTTCCACACAATAGAAGCAGAAGGAATATTACCAAACTCCTTCTATGAGGCTACAATTACCCTGATCCCTAAACCAAACAAAGATGCAACAAAGAAAGAGAACTACAGACTGATCTCCCTCATGAACATTGATGCAAAAATACTCAATAAAATACTGGCAAACAGACTCAAAGAACACATCAAAACAATTATCCACCATGATCAAGTAGGCTTCATCCCAGGGATGCAAGGGTGGTTCAACATATGAAAGTCCATTAATGTAATACACCATATAAACAAACTCAAAGAAAAAAACCACATGATCATCTCACTAGATGCAGAAAAGGCATTTGACAAAATCCAACACCCCTTCATGATAAAGGTCTTGGAGCGATCAGGAATACAGGGAACATACCTAAACATAATAAAGGCAATCTACAGCAAGCCAACAGCCAACATCAAGTTAAATGGAGAGAAACTCAAAGCAATACCACTAAAAGCAGGAACAAGGCAAGGCTGTCCCCTCCCCCATACTTATTCAATATAGTACTTGAAGTTCTAGCCAGAGCTATAAGACAACATAAGGAGATTAAGGGGATACAAATTGGAAAGGAAGAAGTCAAGCTTTCCCTATTTGCAGATGACATGATAGTATACATGAGTGACCCCAAAAATTCAACCAAGGAACTGATACAGCTTATAAAAACCTTCAGCAACATTGCAGGATACAAGATCAACTCAAAAAAATCAGTAGCCCTCCTATATACAATAGACAAACAGGCTGAGAAGGAAATCAGAGATACATCACCCTTTACAATAGCCACAAATGATATAAAATACCTTGGGGTTACTCTAACTAAGCATGTGAAGGACCTATATGACAAGAACTTTAAGTCCCTGAAAAAAGAAAGTGAAGAAGATGTCAGGAAATGGAAAGATCTCCCATGCTCATGGATAGACAGGATTAACATAGTAAAAATGGCAATCTTACCAAAAGCAATCTACAGATTCAACGCAATCCCCATAAAATTACCAACACAATTCTTCACAGATCTGGAAAGAATAATACTCAACTTCATATGGAAAAACAAAAAACCCAGGATAGCCAATAGAATCTTGTACAATAAAACAACCTCTAGAGGCACCACTATCCCCGACCTCAAGCTCTACTATAGAGCTACTGTAATAAAAACAGCTTGGTACTGGCATAAAAACCGACATGTGGACCAATGGAATCGAATTGAAGACCCTGACATTAACCCGCACACCTATGAACATATAATTTTTGACAAAGAAGCCAAAAATGTACAATGGAAAAAAGAAAGCATCTTCAACAAATGGTGCTGGCATAACTGGATGTCAATGTGTAGAAGGCTGCAAATAGATCCGTATCTGCCACCGTGCACAAAACTTAAGTCCAAGTGGATCAAAGACCTCAACATAAATCCAGTTACTCTGAACCTGATAGAAGAGAAAGTAGGAAGTACTCTTGAACGCATTGGCACCGGAGATCACTTTCTAAATATAACACCAGTAGCACAGACACTGAGAGAAACAATCAATCAATGGGACCTGTTGAAACTAAGAAGCTTTTGTAGAGCAAAGGACACGGTCAATAAAACAAAGCTACAGCCTACAGAATGGGAAAAGGTCTTCACCAACCTCACATCTGACAGAGGGCTGATATCCTGAATATATAAAGAACTTGAGAAATTAGACATCAAAATGCCCAACAGTCCAATTAAGAAATAGGCTACAGAACTAAACAGAGAATTCTCCACAGAGGAAGTTCAAATGGCTGAAAGACATTTAAGGAATTGTTCAGCATCCCTAATTATCCGGGAAATGCAAATCAAAACGACTCTGAGATACCACCTTACACCTGTCAGAATGGCTAAGATCAAAAACACAGAAGACAGCTTATGCTGGAGAGGATGTGGAGCAAGGGGAACTCTTCTCCACTGCTAGTGGGAATGCAAGCTTGTACAGCCACTTTGGAAATCAACATGGCACTTCCTTAGAAAATTGGGAATCCATCTCCCCCAAGACCCAGCTGTAGCACTCTTGGGCATATACCCAAGGAATGCTCAATCATATCACAAGGGCATTTGCTCAGCTATGTTCATATCAGCATTGTTTGTAATAGCCAGAATGTGGAAACAACCTAGATGCCCTTCAACTGAAGAATGGATAAAGAAAATATGGTACATATACACAATGGAGTACTACTCAGCAGAGAAAAACAATGACATCATGAGGTTTGCAGGCAAATGGATGGATCTAGAAAAAAATCATCCTGAGTGAGGTAACCCAGGCTCAGAAGGACAAACATGGTATGTACTCACTCATAGGAGGATACTAGATGTAAAACAAAGATTACTAGACTGCTATACAACTCCAGGGAGGCTACTTAGAAAACGGGACCCTAGGAAAGACACGGGGATCACCCAATGACAGAGAAATGGATGAGATCTACATGAACAACCTGGATGAGAGTGGGAGAAATGAAGGGCAAGGTTTGAGGGAAGGGAGGCTTGGGGGAGCACGAGATCCCAGCTGGATCAGGAACAGAAAGGGAGAACAAGGAATGGTAGACCATGATGGATGAGGACCACATGAGAACAGGAGTGGGCAGAGTGCTGGAGAGGTCCCCTGAGGTCCACAGTGATGCATCCTCTGTAGACTGCTGGCAGTGGTCAAGAGAAAGCCTGATCTGACCTAGTCTGGTTATCAGATGGCCAAACACCCTGACGGTCGGGCTGGAACTCTCATCCAGTGACTGACGGAAGTGGATGCAGAGATCCTCAGCCAGGCCCCAGGTGGAGCTCCTGTGTGTCCAGTTGTTGAGAAGGAGAAGGGACTGTGGGAGCGTGAATTGTTGAGCCCAGGATTGGAGAAAGCATGGGGACAAAAGCCCAGATGAATGGAAGCACATGAATTGTGAACCAAAGGCTGTGGAGCCCCCAGCTGGATCAGGCCCTCTGGATAAGTGAGACAATTAAATAGCTTGAACTGTTTGGGAGGCACCCAGGCTGTGGGACCTGGACCTGTCCTTGGTGCATGAGCTGGCTGTTTGGAACCTTGGGCTTACACAGGGACACTTTGCTCAGCCTGGGAGGGGACTGGACCTGCTTGTACTGAATCCACCAAGTTTAAATGAATCCCCAGAGGAGTCTTGGCCCTGGAGGAGATGGGAATGGAGGGGAGGGGATGAGGGGAAGGTGGGGGTGAGGGCGGGAGGGGGGAGGACAGGGGAACCCATGGCTGATATGTAAACTTAAAACACAAATATAATAAAAAGGGGGGGAAGACCTCCTCCCTCCTTCAATAAATGACATTCGGCATTAAAAAAGAAAGGAAAGAAAGAAATTGAAGACAGCAATGTTCTAAAACAGGAAATGGTGATGGTATCATGGGCCTATGAGGATGCTAGACTATAGTCTATCAAACTGTGCAAACAGGAAAATTGTATACTATGTGAATCATCTGTCAATAAAGATCTTACATAAAAATAAATAAATAAATAAATAAATACTATGCAAATTTAAAAAAAAGAATGGCTAAGATCAAAAACACAGAAGACAGCTTATGCTGGAGAGGATGTGGAGCAAGGGGAACTCTCCTCCCCTGCTGGTGGGAATGCAAGCTTGTACAGCCACTTTGGAAATCAACATGGCACTTCCTTAGAAAATTGGGAATCCATCTCCCCCAAGACCCAGCTGTAGCACTCTTGGGCATATACCCAAGGAATGCTCAATCATATCACAAGGGCATTTGCTCAGCTATGTTCATATCAGCATTGTTTGTAATAGCCAGAATGTGGAAACAACCTAGATGCCCTCCAACTGAAGAATGGATAAAGAAAATATGGAACATATACACAATGGAGTACTACTCAGCAGAGAAAAACAATGACAGCATGAGGTTTGCAGGCAAATGGATGGATCTAGAAAAAATCATCCTGAGTGAGGTAACCCAGACTCAGAAAGACAAACATGGTATGTACTCACTCATAGGAGGAAACTAGATGTAAAACAAAGATGACTAGACTGCTACACAACTCCAGGGAGGCTACCTAGAAAATGGGACCCTAGGAAAGACCCAAGGATCACCCAATGACAGAGAAATGGATGAGATCTACATGAACAACCTGGACGACAGTGGGAGTAATGAAGGGCAAGATTTGAGGGAAAGAAAGCTTAGGGGAGCAGGAGATCCCAGCTGGATCAAGAACAGAAAGGGAGAACTAGGAATAACAGACCATGATAAATGAAGACCACATGGGAACAGGAATAGGCAGAGTGCTCAAGAGGTCCCCAGAAATCCACAATGATACATCCTCTGTAGACTGCTGGCAATGGTCGAGAGAAAGCCTGATCTGACCTAGTCTGGTTATCAGATGGCCAAACACCCTGACGGTCGGGCTGGAACTCTCATCCAGTGACTGACGGAAGTGGATGCAGAGATCCTCAGCCAGGCCCCAGGTGGAGCTCCAGGTGTCCAACTGTCGAGAAAGAGGAGGGACTGTAAGAGTGTGAATTGTTGAGACCAAGATTGGAAAAGCACAGCGACAAATAGCCAAACTAATGGAAACACATGAATTATGAACCAAAAGCTGTGGAGCCCCCAGCTGGATCAGGCCCTCTGGATAAGTGAGACCATTGAATAGCTTGAACTGTTTGGGAGACACCCAGTCTTGGGACCGGGACCTGTCCTTAGTGCATGAGTTGGCTGTTTGGAACCTTGGGCTGACACAGGGACACTTTGCTCAGTCTGGAAGGAGGGGACTGGACCTGCCTGTACTGAATCCACCAGGTTTAAATGAAGCCCCAGGGGAGTCTTGGCCCTGGAGGAGATGGGAATGGAGGGGAGGGGCTGGGGGAAAGGTGGGGTGGGGGTGGGAGGAGGGAGGACAGGGGAACCCATGGTTGATGTGTAAAATTAAAACACAAATATAATAAATAAAAAAAGGAGGAAAAAAAGTAAAAAAAAAACCCATAAAAAAAAGAAATGTAACAAATAGTGTAATGTGGAAACAAACAAACAAAAAAGGAATATATGCCTAACCTCCTTGCTGTTACTAACACTGGTAAGTTGTAACTAATTGGGTAAACTGTATGCCCTCAAAGTTAATCCTAAACAACATTTGTCTAATTTATGTATACCTAACAGATTTTGTTCCCCCATTCTCAAACACTCTCAGAGATCTGAGAATATGACAAAAGCTTTTTATGAGAGACATGCCAACTCCTGGAAGCATCCTGTATCTTCTCCAGGAAGATGGATGGCCACAGAAGAACTCCCACCTGGAGGCTTGCTTTAGGTGTGGCAATGCCAGCTACCGAACAAAAAAAACCAAAAAACCCAAAAAACCAACTGGCTTTCACTTCAACCGCTGCCTAGATCCTGCCTGGACTGGATAACAGGGCACTGGGGGATCGCTTGCCCCAAGCTGCAAAGTCAAGGTGGGTCACTCTCCCCAAATTTCTAATCCACGGAGAATCTGTCAGATCCTCTGGACTTGGCATCTGAACAAGTGCTACCTCTGGGACTTGTCGCCCAGTGACCACAGAGAGACTTGGAATTGCCTGGGAAACTGGAAAGCTGGCCCCCTCCTGCTCATTTACGTATCCTTCTCAGATCTGACGGTGTTTGAGGACCAGGGTACTAAGGGATTCCCCAGTTTAACAGCACCCCCAATGCCAAGGCTACAAGCACCTTAGTAGCTTACAAGTTTCCTGTTAAAAATACAGAGAGGTGTGCCTCATTCATAAGAATCATAGTCCAAGGTTATGTCCAAGATTTCAGATGTAACTTCAGAGGTTCAGAGTTTTAAATTCCCTCTGGCTGTCCTAAATGTTCATGCCTTTTAACCGAAAGCCATAGCCTTTGCTATGACACCAAGATGTAAATCTGTTCCAGCTGTCTTACAGACACCTGCAGGTTCCTAGGGAAAGTTCTGCTACTGCATCAACAGATCTAGTCTGGTGAAAACTAACAGTCTGCAGAGCCTGTTTTTGACCCCACCCATTTCCAAGCACATTTTGCAGGTCCACCTCTCTTGCCAGACTTGTGCCAAGGCCAAACCCTCAGGGGCCCTCCAGATATGCCAGCTCCTGCACCAGCTCCAAGGACACCAACTGGGCAAATACTCCCAAGTTAACTTCACCCATGTGCCTGCTCCTAAAACACTGTCATCTCCTGACTTGTTGACACTTTTTGAGGATGGCTGCACTCCCAACCTCCAGGGAAACAGCAGATGTGGTGGCTCCTGTACTCCTGATTTGGAGTGCCATTACCCCAAGATCCTGGACATCTGGTACTACCTCTCCAGACTCAAGAGCATATCTGCTCTTTGTCTGGGCCATTCACCCTTGCCTATTCTGTACAACCAGAGCACTTCTCCGTCCCATTCTTTCTGGCAGTTATCACTCTTCCCCTGGCTAGCCCTGCTCATGAGGCTAATGACAACAATCTATTTTTCTCCTAGCAACCTCAAGGAACAAATGCCTGAGGTCTCCAGGATAACAGCTAACTGAATGCTTTTTCACTCACACCTCCCGCTGTGTGTGAGCCCGACTCCCAACTTCCCCCTTCCCACTTCATCCCAAGTCAGCAGGAAGCAGTCTTGAGAACCCCTCATTCCCACCACACTTGCTATCCCCAAGTCACCTTTTTATAATCAACAAAAGAAGGCATGTTAGCATTTAAGCATTAACTGGCCGGCCCCCTAGCCAGTAAGCAGGCAATACCATGGCCCACTCAGGGTCCTGACAATGTCATCCTATGTAGCCATCTATGCAGCCCATTTGTGCATACACAATACCCACTTTAAGAGGAGGCCCCACCTACCCTTCTCTCCCCCCCCCCAATAAAATCCTCTACATGAGTGCTGTCTGCACAGTATGTTTCTCTCTCACCCACCATGGGTTCCCTTGGCTCCAACCTGCCAAGGACACTGCCCACAGTTTTTAATACAACAGCATCTCCTTGGAAAAATCTTTCTTGTCACATAATGGGGTGAGCTTGTATTTGTTCAGGCTCCCCCAGGAATAGTGCCACACACCAACAATAAGTGTATGCATGTGTATCTGAGCATGTGTGTTGATGTTCATGAGTATGTATGTTTATGTGTATGTACATGATGTTTATGTGCTTAAGTGTGTATACTTGTATCTGTGTACGCATATCTGTGTGAATGAGTGTATGTATGAGTCTTCCTCAGCTGCTCCCCACCTTGTGTTTTTAGGTAGGGTCTCTATCTGAACCCTAACTCCTTGACTGGCTGGGCCAGGGATCCTCTAGTCTCTGCCTCCCCACTGCTGGAGTCACAGTTGGAGGCCACCACATCTAGCTTTTCTATGAGCTCTGGGGGTCAAACTCGGGTCCCCATGCTTGTGAAGGACTGCTGGAGAAGGGGCCACAGAAGCCGCCACTCTCCCAACCACTTCTCTGAGGAGGACTGTTGCAGGGGTGAGCAAAGCCATCCAGACCACATGCTGACCTTGAGGTTTGCTCAGTGTGTCATGTGGTCCCTGCATAATGACCACAAGTCACTTACGCAGCAATCCAATGGCAGTCGTAGGCGGAGAATAGGCGTCCGTGTGGATTTTGGACCACATGCTGGTCACCATCCGCACACAGGATGGAGGACGCGGGTGCTCTGTTGGGTGGTACACGAGGGATGCTGTGTGGGATATACCATGATTTTTTGAGGAACTGCACGATGTGCAAGCAACACAACGGACACGAGTTGCCCTGTCCAACGCCCATAGCCATATGGGCGATATTTTCAAATTTGATAGTGTAAGCAGCACTCGCTGTTGGTCGAGGGAAGCTTGTGGGTCTGTGAACCAACCAAGGGCTTTCTGGTCCATAGAAAGGTGTTCGTACCAGGCGCGCAGGATTGGCAGGATCCCCGTTTTGGGTAGAAGTCGGTCCCATGTGCTACAGGCGGAATTCCTGAACCACCACACCAGCTTCTGGGGATGAGAACCGAGCAGCCCATGTGGATCGTTACACCAAACTGCGCAGACCATCTCTACCCACTGGGGCCTGAGGGTCATCATTATTTTTTAAAACCAGCAATTTGGTGGTGGAGACAGGCCGAGTGGGGTCGGCGCATCCCTTTGAGATCCCAGAAACCGGGAGGCAGAAGGCAGGTGCAAGTGGCTGTCTCGCTGCATGAGGGCGGTAGTCCCAACATAGGATGTCCAGGCCGCGCCGTGCTCCTAATGAGGGAGAGTCCTTCCGACGGACGAGCAACTGGACAGCTACACATGACGAGAGAGGAGCCCTGTCGTTTAAAAAGGCAAAATCAAAAGGGACAGACAAGACACATCCCAGAAAATAAGTTCCTGGATGCTCGAAAAATGAGCTCTATCAACTTGCACGACATAGTTCGAGGAGGGAGTCGGCCGGAGACGGTTCCAGTGAGGCTGTACTCCGGTCCCTGAGGGATACTCATAGTCCTTTGCAGGCGATGTGCATTGGTTGTTGCATCACCGCCACCCAGCCTCATGAAACTCGCCCTGGGTTGTCTCTGCCAGAGAGAACTAGATAATTATGCCTAGGTGTAGGCTCCCAAAAGCGCGACGTTACCGCTTAAAGATTCGTCACGAGTGGGAACTAGAGAGTGTATGACGTTGAAGCTCCAAATCACCTGCCTGGGCTTTGCCGTGGTAGGTTCCGGCACGCCGGAGGGTGAGGAAGCTCCCGCGGGCCAGGCTCGAACGCCTGCCCCTGCCCGCGATGCCACAGGCGGTTCCCCTTCAGCTGGCCCTGCCCTCACGCTGCCTGCCCTGCCGGATCAACGGCCTGCGGGGTGTTGACTTGCTCCGCCGGTGCCTTTCGGGGCGGTCCATCCACTCTCTCTTTTCTGGAGCCAGGTGTCATGGTGCTTCTGACTCCTTTTCCGCTATTCGCGAACGGACCAAGAGATGAGCGATTCCAGGTTCTACCGCACAATGGCTGTCAAAGGACCGACAGATGACCCTAAGGAAGGTAAGAAACAGGGAATTTACGTTATGGTGGTTTGGCGAAGTGAAGCACTGTCAGATGGAGTAGCACACCTAGACTCCATCCCACATGGGAAGATGTCTGCTCCGTATAGACCCTTTAGCTAGCATGGGTGAGAGGAAGGTGCACCTCATGTCATGTGCCTGACTTGGCTTGGGTGACGGGTTAGTTCTAGGTGAGTCTATGAGGGATGCTCTCAATGGGGGTTCTGACCGTAGACAAAGTGTCGACTCCCCTCGTATCCCTGTTTCTGCCGAGATCCCTCTTTTCTCTATCTAATTGTGGATTTATCAGAGATTGACTCTCATTGCAACAAAGTGTAATATTGTAGGCCATCCATGGACCTATGTCATACGAGTAAGGAAGCAGGCATCAGAGGTGAGAGCTGACAAACACCAGAGCCAGCACGGGAATATCAAGGTCCCTCAGACCGCACATTGGTGGAGCATGAAACGGACTGCCTCAAGGCGTCCTATGACCTCTACAGGATGTGTGGGACGTGGCAGCACAGGGGGACCAAGAATACACACAGAGAACCGATCATCTATGTGACAATTTATCAAAAAGATCTAGTGGGGCTAAGAGTTATGGGGATGCGCTGGGCTTGCCAATCTGCTATCCAATACGTGTGACAAATGGGGCATGCTACGTATCCTAAGTGTGGGTCAGGAATGAGCTGGTGCTCTTAATAGCTTGTATTAAGGGCCTGGCTCTTGTAAGCAAATTATTAAATTATGGAGGCTATCTCGATATAGATTCTTAAGACACTTTGTTAACTTATTATTACCACTATAGGTTGAATGAGATCAAAGACACATCTCAGATGCACACCTTTGAGGCGGCTTTGCGGCACGTCCGGTGAGGCCGAGACCAGGACGGAGCGTCTAGTGAGCAGTATCGAGGTCGGCGGGTCAACTGGGCTACCGCATAAGGGTTCCGAGTCCAGCAGGAGCTTTCCAAGGAAGGAATATATCACACTGAACCCTGTCTTGTTACATAAATAAATATCAAAGACAAGAAGAAAGCAGAGTCGGAGATGTTCGCGTGTGTGGAAAGGGTGATGCACGGTATAAGCCACAGGCCCAAAGATCTGAGACACTCCTCATCAGCCATAATAGTAGACCATACGGTTCCTTAGTGGTGCTCACCTGGAAAACCGCCTCAAGTAGCCGCTGCTACGGCAGTTCTCGACGATACGTTGGCGGCGATTTAATTATGGCTTTATATAGAGACGGGTTGACCGTAGGCCCTTAAGAGTACCGCGTACTGACTGTGTGTGTTCGGACGTGCTCAATATCCGGCAATGCCAGCCTTGACGCCAGCTCAGCGAAGAAATAGCACCACAGTGGGGGTAATGGGCATGCCTGCAAGAGATGGCACGTCAAGTTGTGATCCGTCATTGCGACTAGCACCACACCCGACCACACATAATACAGGCACACACATAGTTCATTCAACACTATACAAGTGGTAGACTTTCAGACGCTCCCTTGTTGGCAGGGAGGACGTGCAGTGTATCCTACGACAGAAATCACAGGCAATATCGCCACACTGCATGAATGGTAGTATGGGCATATTGTGCATGTACCACACATGCACCCACACAGCCCATGTTCAAGGTCAGTTATGGACCTCCCTGTCTGACCTCACTTGAGGCACTGAGTAGCTGCGAGTCGGCTGTGGCGGTTGCATAAGTGGCGCCCTCACCATGTGGTGTCCAGGCTTTTATGTGGTCGTAGGAACCTGACGACTGACTGTGGCCTTCACATCCACACAGGCAAGTCAGGAGGATCAAAGAGTTCCAGCCCCTCTCTCTCCTCTGGGAAGGGTACGTAGACCACGTTCTGGCGCCTTCTCCCTTACAGCCAGTGCTTACAATTGAGATGAATTCTAAATTCTGAAATGGTCATGCTTGCCCCACGCAGGAAAACACGTCATCTCGGAACTACGATACACGTTCATCGCTCGTTACACAAGTGCCGCCTCCTGGTTCCAACAGGGCAGGTTTGAAGTGCTCTGGGAGACAGGGAATGGAGCGACGATCGTGATTGAAGCGGCTCAGAAGGTGCAGGATAAAAGTCTAGTTCCTCTCCCTTGTCATCGATGCAAGATGCTCGTGGGTCTCCTTGCTCGATCGGTTGGCGCCGCGATGGGTTTCCTAGCACAAGCTCTCTACTGAGAGTGTCACGCCACCATCAGTGTGCCGGTCGATTGCATGGTGCCGGAGCAAGTCGAGTGACATCCGAGTTCCAGGGAATGCAGTTCTGTGAGCCCTCCCGCCTCCTTTACGACAGGCTCTCGCTGCCCACTTCCAGCAGCTCTATTCTGGGGAACCTTCTAATGCTCAGGATACGCGCTTGCGATAGACGAATCACTTGGCACAATACCCTAGCCACCCATTTGGTACCCCGCCATCAGGGACAGGGCATTGTATTGGGAACGGGAGGAGGGTGACAGTGGAAGAGACGTCCCTAGTACCCATCATTTCATTTTTCACCTATGATTGCATTGCTACTCACCTAACATATCATTATTGTCTATCTGGTCACTCACTCCAATCAGTCATTCACCACATACTCATTCACACAATCTGTGTTGTGGTTATGAGGTTATTGTTAGGGTGCTACAGCTCTCTCAGTAGCTGTTAGACTAGTCCATATTATGCTTCTTTATTCTGTTCAAAGACACTTGATGTGGAAACAGACAGGTCGATTACATACCTGTCGAATACCTTAGTTGAGCGACCAAAAGCACTTAACTATTAGTCACTGTCATTCTTAACGGTAATTCGTGATTAACCATCTACAGAATCCTTTACGTGCTACACAATAGCCCACGAAGATAAGACCAGGCCCTTGACCCTCCGGATAGGCGTTATGCCAGTACAACGCATGAACCCACCCTTAGCAAAGTTCGGCACCATTTGCTGATGTTGCTGATTACTGGTGGCTGGGTGCCACAAGAGAGAAGCTTGGGTCGAGGTCCTGTCCCAGCCAGAGTCGAAGCCTAACTCTGTCAGTAGCATCGCACATGTGCTCAAGTGCTCACTGCACCATCAACATTAGTGAGTTCGCAGATCACGGCACAGCTCTGTCTAGAGGCGAGGCACCCTTGCGGAGCGGTCTGCTAGCACGCAATATTCCCGCACATGTCCCGGTGTGTACCTAATTTTCATTAAGTTGGTACTGAATCGCTCGTGCGGATAGAACTGATCATAGCGAGCCTCATAGGTCATAGTTCTGAATGCACTCTCCCGAGGGCAGACCAGACCTTACACTGTGCCCGGCCGAAATACGGCACGGCGCGTGTCGTTGCATGGGGGCACCTGCGTTGACCCTACCACGCAGACTAGTCTATCTCGATGATTAAGACCTCTTCAAGTTCGCTCACGACAAGAGCCTCTCCACTGCACTTCGAGTCTCAGCATCACCATTACTGGCCACAGGACCAGCTGAGCCCATGATTACTTTATACCGATCTACCCATGCCGATGAGAGAACCATTGCTATCATCGCTAGCTCACGGTAGAGCTAACCTGTGAGACTACCTGCCGACCCCATTACCCAATCTATACTCGGTTACGCCTAGCCAGGGGAGGTCACGGACGATGAAAGCAGCCAGCAGGTGCGGCACCAGAGGCACATAGCAGCACTGCTGCACTGTCCCCGGTCGAACTCCTGCACACGTTGGATGAGAGTCAGAGGAACAGCCAAACCTCTCCCAACACAGATAGCAAAAAACCATTCCAGCGTTCCCCGACTAGCACTTTACCTGGTGTGGATAAGGCTGTACTGCTAGCATACTCGCGGGTGGCCACGAAGTATGTATAGCTCTGCATCTGAGCAAACTTCCACTTGTGATGGTCACGGTTCCTCCTTGTGTGGGGTAAGAGGCTGCCAATTGAATGTCCTGCGGTTGTGCTAGGATCCTCGGAAGCCCACCCCTCCCTTCCCTTCCTCCGCCTCCATCCCTCCCTCCTCTCCTCCCTTCCTCCTTCCGTCTCTCCCTCTTCCGGTGGCTATCCCCCCTGTGGCAGTTCTCAGTGGCATCGGGCCCGATAGATAAGCCGCTCTGGTCCCAAGAGCACGGCTGTAGGTGTGCTATCTCATGGGTAATGTGCAGGAGCGCGGGCCCCATTTTGGAGCATGCACTCAAATTGGGCTTTCCCTGATCCCACTTGCGACTATATCCAGTCGTACAGATGAGGGAGAGTTTGAATATGGGGTCTGATGAGAGCGCTGGCGTGTGAAATCAGTGGTCTGTTGAGCAGCGGTGACTGTGATAGAAGGGTCTCTGATATCAATGTGAGTGGGGTCTGCTGAGCATGGTGCAGTTACTCGCGCTTGACTATACGGGGAAGGAGGTGTGCAAATGATTCGGCCGTCTGTAGGACGCGAATCCGGCACTTAAGCAGAGCCCTCGCGCATTCAGGCTGGGTAGCGTTGTTGCCTATCTAACCATTTAGCTTGACACTTTAATGGTCGATAAGATGAGAGTGGACCTCCCTGGACAAAGCCCTTGTATGCGTCTCAGGCGTGCTTTCTAGTAATGATACGCCAAGTCCATTATGGAGTCTGTTGACGAGAGTAGGCTGGATGATACTGGGCCTACCATCGCGCCTTCGGACTAGTAATAATGAAACTAAGGACCAAAGTTCAGTTTTCAGGACATTAACACGTTAGAAAGTACTGGTGAGACGACATACACTAACCCTGCACAAAATGGCATCTAGACGCAAACTAGGTGTACTTAAGCCAGCCTGGTTTAGGGGTAGTCATAGAGATAAATACGACAGCTCCCAAGCCGCACTCAATCTGGATTCCGACTTATAAAGGGAAACGGTCGATCTATTGATATAGCTCGTGCCTATTAGACATTCAGCCCACTGGCATTGGTTTGGCCTCGAATGCTAGCATTTTGACAACAGGTGTGTCTTGCCTAAACCCGTAACGGTCAAACCCCTTACCGAGCTTACGCAATTTGCGTCTCGAAGGTTCGACGCTAAACATTGCGGGGGTGAGATATTAAATTAGTGATCGTGCCCCTTCCCGCCAACAGTAGTTAAACGTCGACAGTTGGGATGTTGTGAAATTGCCACAACCTGATTAACAGCGGGCGTGGGGTGTGAATAAGTGGGGTATCCTGTTGTAGCACGAAGGCCTGTCAGCCGTCTTAAGACATCTGCAGAAAAACTTAGAGTGGACGCCGAATGCGTGGCGGGTTATGTGAAGCTTTGTTAATTAACCTGTTTTAGGAAACTACTAAGTACAACACGGAGCGCGCAAGAAGTTCGACAAGTCTGCAAGCGTTACAGCCTTAAACTTTGACAGATATACATGTTCCAACGAGAAAGAGTATCTGATCTTGGACCACCATATTCTCGTTCGTCGCGATTGGACGGGGCTATGACACTAAAGGCAGAGCTAGAAAGTATCTATTTGGACCAGGGTTAAACTACATTCGGCATCTACACTAAAACAGTAGACCTGGCCACTCTCGTGGGAACATAATACTACGGATGCTCTATCGAGGGTCCAATCGATGCTCCCTCAAGCTCTATATTATCTAACAGAATAGCCGTTAGTAGGCATCCTCTCTTTATCTTGCTGAAATTGTTCTCACGCGTGCTCTGCATTTACCCAAAAAAATCTCTGGTTCTACTCGAAGAATAGCTAGAACATCACCACTTTCATCATTGTTTTCTACGGGACAGTATACCAAGACCCTTCTCCATATAAGCTGAATTAAGGACTTCACCCCTCCCATTATTCATTACTCCTCATCATTAGGGAAGCGCTAGTGCCATCTGGGCTTCGTTTCCTCTATAAGCCTGGACTATCTTTCGAGTTAGACTTCGACTGACCCTGCACTGGTTACTTCGTAACTGTAGATCTTACTTGACCACACCACTGAGCTTTCTGTTACTTACTTTTCCAGACCGGTCTTTAGTCCCTCTGGAACGGTGCATCGACCAACCAGGATACGCAGGCCTTCCTTTAGCTCTGATTGGGCCAAGCGCATTTAGGTTAGCCATACGCATCGACTTTGGGAGCATTTCCTACCGTACCGGGCGTAGCCAGACCCTGAGACACTTGACACGCTGTCCACCAGTTCTCTCCTACTTAGGCGACCGACCATCTGGATTGTCTCGGGGCGAGGCGTCCCTGGAAGCTGGTACGCAGGCTTAGAGCTAATACGTCTCCTCTCTGACTGCCACCTGCTCTCTCGTCATCGCCAAGCGTAGGCTTCGCTCCATGTCCCCTGTTTTGGCTACGTTACGCCTCCCTTCGGTCGGCCTAGACCAGTCTGGAGCTGATACGCCAGTCTTCGCTAAAAATGAGCGACGCCCATGATGGCACCGACACCTAGCCGAGGGTGCATCGCGCACGCACGACCAGCAACATTGGGCCTCGCAACCACGTCACATACAGCCCATTTCTTCAGTCGAGGAATGTTCTGAGTGAGGACAATCCAGCCGGGAGTGCTCGGGTCGTTCACTCTCTCACGCTTGTAGCTGTCTCTCGCCATTGGCCCCGCGTTCACCGCGCTGGAAGCGGAGCGAAGGCCTCGGCCGGCCCACTTGAACCTGCTTCTATGTTACCCTGGTATGGTGGGGCTAAACACCCCGCTGGTAGCGCTGGACAGGATTTATTCTCCGGCCTTAGGGGGTATCCTTGTCTATGCCTGCTCTACCAGTGATAACAGGGGCAGCTCGTGCATAGTCACAATAGCAATTTAAGAAAGGAGATTACCTGCCCCCCGGAAATGGTAGCGGAGCTGAAGGGGTGCGTCACCACTCAAATGTGCGTGCCCCAGCCTCGCTCAGGAAGGCTCGTATCGCTTCATTATCACGCAGCCACTGTAACTCACACGATACTTAGAAAATACGAATCTCGTGCTCTCTAGTGCGCTTTAACCTATGACACTATCGATTTCATACGTTTAGCTGCGGTGCTTAAGTCCCAGCAGGTAGCACCAGGGACAGCGCAGGTGATAGTACCTGAAAGACCTTTCTGTCTTCCGTCCCTCCTGACACTTTCTGCTCACTCCGCGGGCTCTTTTGTCGCGTCCAGTGGCGTACCTAAGTCCTGCAGACTCCCCTTTCAAAGCCTCTCGCAACCGAAGAAAAACAGACTTATAACAAATTGCACGTCTCGTGGGCCATTTCCTCCGACTCCTCCGTACTCCCAGTACCCCAAGCTGCATAAGTAATGCAGAGGATGTTTCGATGTGTAAGTAACTGGCGACGGTGTTCACCACAGGCCAGCTGGGTGGGAGCAGAATGGGTAGGTCGTGCTTAGCAGTCAGGTGCTGTAGCGCGCCAGTGGATCCCTTTCCGGGGTACGTACATCTCTTTAGAGCTATTCATGAGTACTTTGTTAGCGACGATATTATCATCATATGTCGGTCGCCTGTCTCCGCTTGTGAGATGCACAGCTCGGCTTCTGTCAGCGGCCTCCCCGCGACAATTTGTGCGCCCCGGAGCTCACACCGATGCAGCCAGCTGTGCCTTCTAGTTGCAGTAGGAGCATGTGAACGCGAGGTTCCCACGGACAAACCGCTGAGTGGCTGTGTGTAGCTAGCTAGGCCTGTAGCCGAAGCAGGTCCCTGGGGTGGTGTTAGGCTCCTATTACTTTGAATGCGACCTGCTTCCCGCGGACCAGAGACTAGGATCACTCTGCGAGCCTGTGTCATCTACGCATGTACAACGCGTGGCTCCGTGGCATAGAGGCCCGATCCCTGCGCGTGTGTCAGCCTGGACTCGCTAGCAGTGGGAGAGAGTAGAGGCTGTTCCTCGCTCGAGCATCGTGTTGAGCATATGGCCTCGTGCGGCCAAGCAGAGGATACTCGGCGCTAGAGTTGCATAGGGCCGTCGTACCGGAAGACGCGGATCACTGCGAGTGATCGGTTGACAGCATCTGTTGAAAGAGCCCCTCCTGTACGAAGGTCCAATGATGGTCTCCTGGCGGATGCTAGGCGGAGCACTATTTGATCTACCACTGAATCCGGCTTGTAGGAAGAGCTGAAGTCGCGTGCTCGTGGCTGTTTGTTGGTAGCCAGTGTTGGATTGTCCTAACGAGTCTAGATCAGAGAGCCATGCTAGTGATCAAGATGATCGAGGCGTAGTCTCCGTGGGTGTGTTAGTCCGTAAAGGCCATTGTAGGGACAAAGGACGCTGCGCCCTGGCGAGCTGTTTGTCTAGCCGTCAGCCCCTCCGTTCAGGAGACGAGTCGACTCAGCTTACTCTCCGTGGGTCGGTTGTGCTGCATAGGACTTGTAGGCCAGTAGTTGGGGTCACCTCGCGGTGTCCGTGACGTAGCGACTAGGTGCTGTTGTGTAGCATAGGCCTGTAGGAAGAGGGTCCCTGGGATGCTGTATTGGAGTTGAGAGGTAGCGCTTTTGCTGATGAGGTAGGATGAGGTCCCCTTTTGGGTTTCTCTCGAGCATTTATTGTGTGTTATTCCGATGTATAGGCGCAGAGCCTGCTAGGGAGAGAGCGGGTCCTAGGTAGTTCCCTCAGCTTTTTGTGTCTCATCATGTAGGCCTGTGGGAAGACGGTCCCGGGAATAGGTGTGTAGCTAGTGTGTGTTAGTCATGGGGGGAGGTTGAGGTAGGCTCACCTCGTATGCATGCCACTGCGGGCCGACGTCGCACTCAGTGGTTATGCCTTTGGGGAGGAGCGCTACCTGAGCGTACATGTACATGCGCACCTGGTGACAATATTAGTCATGAAAAGGAAAGCCATTTGATGCATGCTCCAAAATGGAGGAGCTCTGAGAAGATAAGCCAGACACACAAGGACACCCGCTGAAGAATCCCCTTTGGCTTCTCTGGACTCTCAATGTCACCCAGCACCTGGCTCTGGCCTCTGGGGCTGCACCTGCTGGCTGGCTTTCATCTCTGACTCCCTGGTCTAGGCGTACCGAGTATAGATTTGGCTGTACTTCCTGGATGTCTTCTCTGTATTGTATGATGGCCTTGAGATGCTTCAGGTAGCCACTCTGGCGTCATCACTGTGCACATGGCACACGCACGATAGCGTCAGGAACCTGCTCCGCAACCATCGCAGCAGCCAGCTGTGCTTTGCCTACCGTGGTCCCCGTAGCCTGAACTCCAACAGCTCATGGCGTTACTGCATAGTTGTGCGCATGCTGCAGTTAGGAAGCGCCTTGGCATCCAACAACTGTCATCGACCTGGGTGCTCTTAGCTGCACTCACAGAATGTGGCTGAACCTTCCATAAGGAGCCAGTCGAGCGTGTAGATTGGATCTGTGGTGAACACGACCGGCGTCGATGGGCCTCTGCTTCGCCTGTCTGGAGGACCAGGTTCTCGATGCCCTAAGTATGACTCGATTGTCTAGGGCGGGAGCGTCGAAGTGTGCTTCCATGAGTATACCGGACAGCAAAGGAACATACCTGAGACCAAACTGAGTACAGCATAATAACGTTGATAAGAGTCTGCCATCACTAATACTCAAGCCCCTCACCCCTTGTGAGACTCATCAATGAGCCCCCTGATGGTGGGGTAGCCCCCCTACCTATATACTTTAGTCATGTAGGCGCTACCAGTGACGTGCACCACTGAGTGAGTTGCGTCAGACAGGAGTGTTCCCGGGCTGCACGCTGTAGTGTGGTGTTTTGTCGTGCTGTGGTCTATGGTGTTATTATGATTGAGGGCTTTGCGGTAGGGCAGGACCGGTGCGCGTGCCGCAGGCTGCCAGCCATCCGCGCCGGACCCCTCCTAGTGCCCCACTGCTGCGGCATTTGCGTCTCCGAGGTACTGCACTTCTGGACTCGCCCTCCACTGCACGTCAGGGAAGTATGGAGTGTTAGCTCGTCTAGTACCCCGTCGCGACACGGCCAGCTCCCCCGACCCGGTCGCGCCTCCCGCCCACGCCCCGCCCCCCCCCCCCCCCCTCCGCGCCGCGGCTCCCGCTCGCGCATGGTAGCAACAAGCCTGGTTCACTTCTGGTAGCCCACGGGAAGCGACCGACGGCGAACAGGCAGAATGGTAGCTGCGCCAAGCTGTGCTGCTATTGAATCTCAGCGGCGGACCATGACGCTGCAGCCACGTCAGCCTCACCATCGCCCTGCACTGTCACGGTACCTTCAATCATCTGTGAATAGAGCGATACTGCCACCCATATTAGTTATCTCGCACTGGCCTTGGTGTCGACTCCGGATAAGTTGACCTAGGAAGAGCTAGGCAGACATGTCATTCAGTAGCATTCCTTTACATTCACAGAGTTTACAATTACTCGTAGCGTATTCGCATGCTCGCGCGTGCGCACTGCTAGCGAACCGAGCCTTACCACGCATCGAAGTGGGTTAGTGCCGAGCTGCGCTGCGCGAAGCGCGCGCGACCGCCCTTCCCAGGTGCTCCTCATGCGCCTCTGATGTGTCGATTTCTTTGGGACCGCCGTGATGTGTCGTTACCTGACCTAGCTTTGCTAGGCGCTCCACTTCAGAAGTTGCCTCATCGACCTCACACACTCGTACGCATCAGTGCCATTTCTCGCCGCGCTTTAGGTCATTCTGTCGTTAATATTTACTTGCGCTGTGCCTCAGTTTTCCCCAATTCGTTACAAGACAGATTCGACTTTTAAGCATATATGCATTTAACGTTGACTCATCTCAATGCGTTGTGTAGCTTGACGACACCTTGCAGACGGTGCCCATAGTCTAGCTTTGAGGCAATGTTTCTCGCTAGATTACAACCCTAGTATCATGGATTCCTAAGTAGTAGTGTTAACTCCTATATGCACTATTACATGTGATTAGTTAGATGTGTGTCATGTAGGTATGAGAACTCCAGAGCTTTACTAGGTGACGGACCACATGTTGGTATTACTGAGTATATTATGGCAGTACAGTCCTAAATTAGCCCTTCCCCCTTCATATCAACATACTTGACACTTTAGGCAGTGTGATATTACAATAAATATGCAAAGAGCCTTCCACACGGGGCATAGTAGTTACGTGATCATACGATTGCTCAGCATTTCTCTACATAGCCAATGATCTGTTCATACACAAATAAGGGCTTGGCACATGTCGCAGCTCGTCAGCTGGCACTCCTTTGAGGTACGTAGACGCTCGAGCAATGCTGAGAGCTAGTAGGACAAGGCTATTCTATCAGTACTTCAGCAACCAGTCCTGGTGCGGGCTCACAAGCTTGCCTGTACAGCCCTCTAGCTTGACACTCGACCGCCCCATTCGTGGCCTCATGTGTATAGGGTATAACACTTTAAAGCTGGCCTTTCAGTCACTAATTGCTCAAAGGCCAAAGCAACCCGCAAGTTTCCATAATCTTTATAACCATATATAAAGTTAATATTGGTCCCTTACTAGTGACACAGTAATGAATTTCTTTCAAATACGCTTGACTACTCTAGTGCCTTACTTGCACTAGCTGGACGGGTTCCTAGGATGGCTCGTGTTTTGCACTAAAGCCCAGTATCCCAGGCCCCCATCCTGGCCCGGTTTGTCTTTCGTTTTCTCTACCCTCGAAGTGTACATAGTGATATGTCATGCTCTCCTCGATGCCCTCTGGTCTGCTGTGCGTTCCTCACTCCTTCTGTCTGGCGTAGTGTTTGTCTCAGTCTATACTAGTTTCCCACTCGCCTCCTCCTTGTGCTCTGTAAGTCTCAACATATGATGATATTTCTTAAAGTCGTTCATCCTCTGCAAGAAATCTCAGGTGGTTGAGTTCTGGGTATTCGCATCCAAAAAATTAGCAAAGGCCGTGGAAGTGATGCGGAAAGGCATTGCCGTATGCCCACGTCAGGCCCTGCTTAAAATAACCGGTCCAGGACATTCTCAGTCACAATCCTGAGCGTGTATGGAGAGAACTGGAGGAATTATGAGCACGCCTGAGCCTGGTCGTCAGTTTATGTTCAGCGAGCTGCGGACTATTTAAAGCAATGTGGTGAGCCTAGGGATACGGCATTTCTTTCAGAGGAGGCGGGTGCGCGCGGGGGCGCGGGGTGGGGTCGGGGAGGAGAGGGCGCGGGGGAGAGTGACAGACATAGAATGCTTTCATCAAACAAAAGGATTAGGCTGGAGAGCACAGAGAAGCTCTCTAGTCGACGAGAAAGCTGACGCAGATGTGTAGACGATACTCTTAAGCCGAGGAACCAGTGAGGAGATCGTCAATTAGGGGCGCCGTGGGGCTCACGCACGCGCATCTTCTCTAGACTAAATTAGTGGCAAGGCTCCTTTGATGGGAGTTTGGAATAGCATCCGAGAGAGTGGAGAATGGCTGCGCTGCTGCTCGATTCGGGAAATCGTGCACTGAGCAAATGTGGGTAATGCGAGGGTGTCGATGGGGTGGGCGTTGCGCACTCGCGCATAGTATTTGATGGATGTGGTGGAAGGAATAGGGAGGGAAGCTGAAGGGGGCAAGCGTGGGATGCCATAGGGAGAGTATTACAAGGATGGGGGTGGAATGGGGCAATGGGGTGGAGTGAATTATGAAATGGATGGATGAGGTGGATGGGCGCTGAGGCCGGGGCATCACAAGCCCCAATACGAGCCCAGGGAGCGCCGAAACTGGACGAAGCTGGCAACTTGTGCTTCATGGAAGTGCGATTGGCTATGAGAGGTAGGGAGTGGCTGGGATGGTTAGCCCTTACCACTGCGATTATAGTGGGCATGGCGCTAAGGTGGTTGGGCAATGTGACCCACTCCGCTGCGGGAGGTGGAATGCCACTTGGATGGGATGCGCCGTAGGCAGTGGCATGGATGGGAGTGGTGGTTATTGCGCTGGTCGGATAGCCGATGGAAGGGAGAGGAGAACATGGTGGTGTGGGGTGAGATGGATGGATGGATGGACTCAGTTCCTCACCGGTTGACTTAAACAAAAATCTGAGAATCTCAGTGTCACTTCTGGTCGTGGACAATGTTGTCTTACCAGCTCCAGTTACACAGATCGGTAATGCTAGGAAGAATCTCACCCCCTCTTACTGGTACCATCATCCAGGCTGGCCTGGTTATCACACTGCGTGGTGCACATCCACCCACCCATCCGCACAGCCTCCATCCATCCCACCGACACATTCACGAGGCATGGCAGTGCTAGCCCCACCCACATTCCGTCCATTCCAGTGTCCACCGCTCCACCATCCATCCACATCCATCCATCCACACCAAGCATGGCAATCCATCCACCCCATCACATGTCCGCCTCATCCATTCCGTCCACCATTCTGTCATCCCATCCTCTCGATTCCAGCACCATGGCTAGCTATCCACCCATCATCCGATCCATCATCCAATCCATATCCATCGCTTGCGAACCCACCCACCTCATTCCATCCATCCATCCACCCCACCACCACCCATTGCATCCATCCAACCATCCATGCCGCCCATTCCAGCCATGCCACCCATCACATCCATCCTCAACCCAACGCCACCCATCCATCAGTCCCCAATATCCATCCACCCATTCCACCCACCAATGGCATACCACCCATCCACCCGATTCCATCCACCCTTCTCCAGCCATCCATCCATTGCGCACCCCCCACCATCCAACTATCCATTCCACGTGCGCATCCAAGTCAGTCCATCCATATCTCATCCACCGATTCCATCCATCTAACCAGGTTCCATCCATCCAATCCAGTCCAGTCGCACCCACCCCACCAACCACCCATCCATCCTCCACCCATCATCCACCTCACCCACCCGATCCAGTCCATCCATCCATCCATCCATCTCCATCACCACACCCATCCTACCCATCCATCCCATCCATCATCCATCCATCCACCCAGGCCATCCATCACGTTCGCACCATTCCAGCAGCCAGCCGATCCAGGCCACCACACCCAGGCCAGCCAATCACCCACCACCCGCTAACCAGACTCAGGCCGCACCAACTCGGGCAGCCAAGCGCACAGCCACCCCACCATCCACCTATCAACCCAGCCACCCAAGCCAAGCCATTCCAATCCAGCGCACACACTATGGGATGGGTGATTGGGGCATGGCTGGATGGATGGATGGTGGATGGATGGAGGTGGTATGTAGGGGTGGGTGGGTGGATGGATGGATGGAATGGATGTGATGGGATAGATGGGATGGATGGATGGATGGATGGATGGATGGGGATGGTGGGTGGATCGATGTTGGATGGAGTGGTGTTGGATGGATTCTGGATGTGGGGGTGGAAGGTGGAGGAGTGGTTGGATGGGTGGTAATGGATGGTTGTTGGGGTGGGAAGAAAAAGCTGATTGAATGGGTGGTGGATGGTGGGTGGTGATGGATGGAATGGTGGATGGATGGGTGGGGTGTGATGGGATGGGTGGATGGATGGGTGGATGGGATGGATGGGTGGGTGGGGTGGGTGTGGATGGGATGATGAGTGGGGTGGAGTAGTGGTGGTGGGTGTATGGATGGATGGAGGGTGTGGTGGGTTGAATGGGATGAATGGATGGAAGGATGGCATTGGATGGATGGATGGTGGAATTAGTGGTGGGTGATTGGATGGTAATGGATGGTTAGATGGAATAGTGGTCGTGGACGGATGGATGGATGGGCGGATGGATGGGTGGATGGATGGATGGGTGGATGGATGGGTGGGTGGATGGATGGATGGATGGATGGTGGATGGATGGATGGATGGGTGGGTGGGTGGATGGATGGATGGATGGGTGGGTGTGTGGATGGATGGATGGATGGTGGATGGATGGGTGGGTGGATGGTAAATTGACAGCATGTGATGGATAACAGGCAGCTGGATGGATGGGTAACAGAAGAGTGTGGTGGAGATGTCTTGCTTAGCATTACGACTCTGTGGTACCTGGAGCTGGTAGACAAATGGTCCAGAGAAGGACACTGAGATTCTCAGATTTCTGTTAAGTCACGGTGAGGATAGCTGAGTCTTTCAAAGGTGTCTCCTCTCTCAGGTGGGCCTGGAACGCTTCCATGGCGTGGGTATCATGGGCTTCAACTCCGCGGAGTGGGTGATTGCCAACATTGGAGCCATCATGGCAGGGTAAGGGGCACCCAGCCTGTCCTCTGAGTGCTTTGAAGCCAGTTGTGTTCTGTCAGTTCAGGGAGCTCACATGGGCTACAGTCCATTTTTTGACAGGGCTTGTTGATGACACAGGCTTTAGCATGCTCATCTCTCTCTCCCAGACATTCTCTTGCCCATCAAACTCATGTATATCCTCTGGAGCCCAACGCTTATGCCCCCTTTAGATATACTTTCTTATTTCCTTCAATAGCACTGAGGCCTCCCTGAACTTGCTTTAAACAGTTGTGGAAGTTCTGAAAGGGGTTACCCTGAATCCCACCTTCCAAGGGTGTTTGAGGACCCCCAAGAGCCCCACAGTTCCCCAAAGCTCTCACTCACTGGTCCTTCGCTCCTGAATTCTGCTTCCAGCGGCATCTCTGTGGGCATCTTGTGCAGTAACTCTCCGAAAGTCTGCCAGGTCATCGCCGAGGCTTCAGAGATGGACATCTTTGTGGTGGATAATGACAGACAGCTGCAGAAAGTTAACCAGGTGAGAGTCACTGGGGTGCGTGGGGGCTGGGATGCTCTCGGTAAAAGGACTGATGTGGGCATAAGACCAAGTTCTCAGCACAAAGGAAATTCATTTGCTCAGAGGGACAGAGGCAGGGAATAAGAGACAAACATAGGAGACAGAGGATGAGGGAGAAGGGGCTGGGGCATTTGTCCTGGAGGACAAAGGACCGCCTCTGGACAGACAGGAGACAGACATGGCAGATAGGAAAGTGGCCATTTATAAAGGTAAAATGGGAAACTCTGTGTTAGAATGAGGTGTTTAATTTTAAATGAACATGTTAATTAGGGGGCTTCTGATTGCTGGACTTCAATACTTTGATAGCTGAACCTTGGTGGTCAGCCTCAGGAGGAGGAAGTGGGCAAATGGGAACAGACCTTGGTGTGCAGCTCCAGGAATGAAATCTACCGTTTTTTTAGCAAGGCAGAGGGAATGGGGGGAAGGGCAAGGCCTGCCATAGCAACATGCTCCAGTGGGCTAGTAGTGCCCTTCACTCGGATATGTGGTACTCTCTTGGATCCGTGGGGTCTGGGATGCCCATGCCTGCATCATGCACACAATAGGAGTATTAAATTTTAAAAGTCCTGTGGAGAGAAATAGAGGAAACACCAATGCCATGAATGTGTGAGTATGGGCATTTGTGCATGTACACACACACCAGAAATGAAATAAAATAGGAATGAAGGGGGTGTGCCTCACCAGTGGAACACCTGCTTGGTGTGCGTAGGCTCCACGCCATCAAATAGAAAATCAAATGGTTTAAAATGGAATAATAACATGTGTATTTTCACATGTTAAGGACACTGGGGCAGGGCTGAAGGGCCAGCTCAGCAGTTAAAAGCACTTGCAGAATTCTGCTGGCTGCTCTTGCAGAGGACCCAGGTTCAATTCTCAGCACCCACACAGTGGCTCAGGGCCACCTGTAACTCCAGTTCCAGGGATCAGACACTCCCTTCTGGCCTCCACATTGCACATGAGCCATGCAGGCATATATAGACATACAGATGATAAAACTAAAAAAGAATAATTTTATATATATATATATATATATATATATATATATATATATATATATATATATATATATATATATTTTAAAAGAACACTGAACTCAGTGGACACAGCATTCTCCTGGCATGGATGAGGCCCTGGGTTCTACCCCCACCCCCACCCCAGAAACCATCTGTGGCAGTAAGGCCAGTCAGAATTTCAAGGTCACTGCCCACTACATAGTGAGTTTGAGTTCAGCCTGAGCTACAGAAGTCCCACTGGTGCTGGTGCTGCCCCCGTGGTGTCTTGCAGATCCAGGGCTACCTGAAGCATCTCAAGGCCATCATACAATACAGAGAAGACATCCAGGAAGTACAGCCAAATCTATACTCGGTACGCCTAGACCAGGGAGTCAGAGATGAAAGCCAGCCAGCAGGTGCAGCCCCAGAGGCCAAGCCAGGTGCTGGGTGACATTGAGAGTCCAGAGAAGCCAAAGGGGGATTCTTCAGCGGGTGTCCTTGTGTGTCTGGCATTATCTTCTCAGAGCTCCTCCATTTTGGAGCATGCATCAAATGGCTTTCCTTTTCATGACTAATATTCCAGTGTACAGATGGAGTTGAGGTGACTGGGCTGCGAGGGTCTCTGGGGTAGCCTCTACTCCCCCAAAACCCACTGGACAGCCTTTCTACAGTGGAAAGGGTTCCTGGACCTCGCAGATGGCATCTCGGATGAAAAACTGGACCAAGTCATCGACTCACAGAAGCCTAACCAATGCTGTGCTTTGGTATACAACCAGGGCACGTCCGGGGTCCCAAAGGCCATAATGCTCAGCCACGACAATGTGAGTGATGCTCCGGAGGGGGGGGGGGGGCTGGCCCAGCGCGGTGTAATTCGGAACTAAGAACATAGGCTGACTTAGCCAGGTGCCTTCCAGATCACATGGACCACAGCAGCCACCGTTCAGAGCCTGGAGTTCAAGTGTCCGCCTGATGGCCAGGAGATCTTTGTGAGCTACCTGCCGCTCTGCTTCGCGGGGGCCCAGATCTTGGATGTGTGGGTGGCCATCTCCGTGGCTGCAACAGTCTACTTCCCCTCAGCAGAGGCAGGGAATTGGAACGGGCCAGCACGAGCCCCCGGCACGGTGAGCTCTGGGGCGGGGGAGTGACAGTGGCCCATGTGGGCAGCCAAGGACACGGGCCGGGGGATCCTTGGCTGTCTCTAGGCCAGCTCTGGCAGGTGTGAGCTAGGGGCGAAGTGGCAAGAGTAGGGGCAGGCGGCTGCAGCGCTCCCTCTGCCCCCCCAGCCTCTGCCCCCGCCTTTCCGGCCCCTTTTTCTTCTCTCCCCCACTCGGGGGCAGGGGCCTCGGTGGCGTGGCTCTGCCTGTCACCTGCGCTGTCCTCGGCCCCACGCTGAAGCTTACTGCCTCATGACCCTGGTGTGCATGGGGGTCCCCCAGCGCCCCATCCCGCCCCATCCAGGGCTTCCTGATGGAGATGCTCCGCGAGGTCCAGCCCACCACGTTCTGCGGCATCCCGTGGGTGTGGGACCGCATGCTGGACAGCCTGAAGACCAAACACCTGGATGCCACCGCCTTCCGCAGGAAGATTGACCGCTGGGCCATGCACATGGGGCTCAGCACCAATAAGAGGCGGCTGCTCGGGTGCGGCGAGCGCTGGAGGCGGGCGGAGGGGGCCGGGGGGGCCGGGGCGGGGTGGGCGGGGACCCGGGGGGAGGAGGCTGGGAGCGGGACGGGGTGGGCGGGGACCCGGGGTGGGCGGGGACCCGGGGGGAGGAGGCCGGGAGCGGGACGGGGTGGGCGGGGACCCGGGGTGGGCGGGGACCCGGGGGCGGGGCGGAGGGGACGGGGGGGGGGGGGGGGGGCGGGGTGGGCAGGGACCCCGGGGCGGCCGCTGGGGGAGGGAGATGGGTCGAATGCGGACCCGAGGGCGGGGGCGGGACAGTGGTCACACGGGGCTGCTGCTCCGCTTCTAAAGGCAGATCCACCAGCCGCTGTGCTTCGGCCTGGCCAAGAAGCTGACCTTTGACCCCGCCAGGAAATTCCTGGGTTTCAACCATTGCCAGCAGTTCCTGAACCTGGGCTCGGGGCTGCCGAGGGCCACGATAGACTTCTTCCTCGGCCTGGACATCCCCATCTTTGAGATGTACGGCTTGAGCGAGTGCACCGGACTGCACACTCTGTCCAGCCACCAGGCCTACCGGCTGCAAAGGTGGGTCGGGCAGGGGGCGCTGTCTTCCCCCGGGACAGCAGTGGGTCAGGGGTCCCCGGAATTGGGGCCACCCCTGCGCCTCGTGGGCGAGGCTTCCCTTCACATTTCTCCGGGATGTTTCTCTCTGTGGGGTGGGGTGGGGATGGGAGGAGGTGGGATCCAGGCCCCTCCCGAGTGCCAAGCAGATGCAGGGTATCCACACATGGCAGGCAGTCTCCCTCACAGCAAGCCTGGCGACAGACTGCGAGAGGTGTCTCTATGGACACCGCTTCCAGTTGTGCGTAAGGCGAGGCAAGGCAGTTTAGGCACAGCAGTTTTGAAGGGTTTCTCTATGTACCGCTGGCTGTCCTGGATCTCACTCTGTAGACCAGGCTGGCCTCGAACTCAGAGATCCACCTGCCTCTGCCTCCCGAGTGCTGGGGTAAAAGGCGTGGGCCCGAGTTAAGTATCGCGTCCTGGTCTGGGAGCGTGCCAGCCCTGCTATCCTCTCCATGCCCACAGCAGTGGGAAGGCACTTGCCAGCTCCCACACAAAGGTGGAAAAAGAGAACCAGGACGGCCTGGGGAACTTGTGTATATGGGGCCGCCACATCTTCATGGGGTACCTCAACGACAAAGAAGGCACGGAGAAGAAAGTGGACAGCCACGGCTGGTTACACACCAACGACCTAGGCTTCTTGGATATCGACAGGTTCCTCTATGTCATGGGGAACATCAACGGTGAGGGGTGGTATAAGGAAGGCACAGCGGGCTCCACCCCTGGGGGGAGGACAGGCTGTCCCCACTCCAGCCCCCATAAGCCACTTGATGTGCCTTTTCAGAGA
The DNA here is from genome assembly GCF_903995425.1 of Onychomys torridus. Lineage (NCBI taxonomy): Eukaryota > Metazoa > Chordata > Mammalia > Rodentia > Cricetidae > Onychomys > Onychomys torridus. Next base: position 5,949,040 of record NC_050463.1, read on the forward strand.
CAAACCTTTCTCATTCCTGCCACAGATATGATCACACTGAGCTCAGGTGAAGTGATCAACCCGAATCCCATTGAGGAGCGAGTGAGGACGCGCATCCCCATTGTGCGCTATGTGATGGTGGTGGGCCAGGATGCCCCTTACCTGTGCGCCCTCCTTACAATGAAGGTAGCCGGCGGTTCCCACGGAGCAAGACTCTTTTTGAGACAGGGTTTCCCTGTGTAGCTTTGCGTCTTTCTTGGAACTCACTTGGTAGCCAGGCTGGCCTCAAACTCACAGAGACCCGCCTGGCTCTGCCTCCCGAGTGCTGGTATTAAAGGCGTGCGCCACCACTTGACAGTATGGAATGAGGATGAGCTAGATGGGAGCCATTCAGTCACTTAGTCACAGTTTTAGTGGCTTTTGTCACTGTGATTAATACCTAACCAGAAGCGATTTAAGGGCCAGGGGAGATGTTAAATGGATAAAGTGTTAACACATGTGTGAAGCTGGGCATGGTGGGGCTTTATAACCCCAGTGCTGGGGAAACTGGTGAGTCTCCAGGCCAGTGAGACACCTTACCTCAAATTAAAAAAGCAGACAGTGCCAGGGAACACCACCTCAGACTTCTATCCATCATGCACACGATTGTGTGCAGACAGACACTTACACACAAAATTCTTAGTTTTTCAAGACAGGCTTTCTCCATGTAGCCTCTCTCTCTCCGGAACTTGCTCTGTAGACCAGGCTGGCCTCAACAGAGAGATCTGTCTGCTTCTGCCTCCTGAGTGCTGGGATTAAAGGTGTGCGCCACCACCACCCAGCTTACTATATTTATTTATTTTTCTTATTATTATGGGTATCTGTGTTCATGTACCACAGCACCTATGTGGAGGTCTGAGGAGTGTGTTCTTTCCTTCCACCTGTACACGGTTCAAGAGATGAAGCTCACATCTTCAGCATATGAGGCCTTCACCCCAAGTCACCTCACAGCTTTGCTTTCTCCAGGGATCCCTGCCCACATTAAGAATGGGCCTTTTCACCTCAGTTAAGCCTCTGGAAACCCTGACAAACCCAGGGGTGTTCTCACAGTTACTAGATCGAGGTCCACTGACACTGAAGATGTGTCCTGGGGCAGCTTTCACGTGGAGTCCGACCACAGCTCCAGTTGTTGGTTCTAGGGAGGAGTGTAGAGTGCCCGAGTGTGTACAAGAACCTAGAGTTTCCCCTGTAGACCAGTTCCCATTGGCATCAAAGTACCAAGTTGAAGATATCAATCAAAGCCTGGTTGAGGGGAAGACGGGCTTGAGAGCTGTCTCAATGGGTAAGGGTGCTTGCTGCCAAGCCTGACGACTTTTGAGTTCGATACCCAGGACCCACATGGTGGAAGGAGAGAATCGAGTCCCAGATGCCTGCTCTACAGGCTTGCATGACTTTTGAGCTGCATGCTCTGCTCCTCCCTAGTGGGTTGGGTAGGACTTTCTGATGCACTGGCACGTGTAGCCTGGAGGACGCATGTACCATGGCCCCTGAAGGATGCTCACAGAACACCAACTCTGCCTGCCTCCACAGTGTCAGATCAATCCGGAGACCGGAGAGGCTCGGAGTGCCCTGACCAGTGAGGTTGTGGCCTGCTGCAGGAAGATGCGGAGCCAGTCCACCTGGTTGACAGATGTCCTATACAACCGTGACCCCTTGGTCACAGAGTTCATCAGCCAGGGCATCCAAGACGTGAATGCTGAGGCACCCTCGGAAGGCACCAAGATCATTAAGTGGGTCATTCTAGACAATGATTTCTCTGTTGGCGGCGGGGAGCTTGGTGAGTTAATGACAGTCATAGGTGGGCCATGGACCCTCTCAGCCTCCTAGCCCCAGGCTTCCACTGAGTATGGGAAGGGTCTGTGGTCATGTGGCTTTAGCTGATTTTTTCCAACAAAACACATTTAAAACATGTGGCAGTACACATCTGTCAGCCAAGTACTTGGGAGCCAGGCAGGAGAATCAGGAGTTCAAGGGCTGCCCAGGATACAGAGAGTGAGACCGTGTCTCAAAAACAAGTCTGGCGCCAGGGAAATGGCTCAATTTGTAAGGATGCTGACTGCACAGTCATGAAGACCGGAGTTTGATTCCTCAGAACTCATGTTACAAACAAACAAACCATGGGCATGTTGTTGGCCTTCTTAGATTATTTACTTTTATTTGTGTGTATGACTTCCTGAATGTATGAATGTTTACTATGCTTGTCCTGTGCCCACAGAGGCCAGACCAAGGCATCAGATCTCCTGGCACTGGAGTCACAAGTGGTTGTGAGTCATCATATGGGTGTTGGGAACTGAACCCAGGCCCTCTGCAGGAGCAACCAGTGCTCTAACCACTGAGCTGTCTCCCAATGCTGGGGAGGCTGAGTCCTGAGAATCCCTGGTTCTCCGTGGACCATCAACTCCGACTATTTGGCCAGCACCAGGCCAATGAATGACATTGTTTCAAAGGGGTGGGTAGACAAGTAGAGGTGCACCCTTTAACCCAGCACTCGGGGGCAGAGGCAGGCAGATCTCTGAGTTCGAGGCCAGCCTGGACTACAGAGTGAGTTCCAGGACAGCCAGGGCCACACAGTGAGACCCTGCCTTGAGAAAAACAACACAAACACATTGGGAGCTCAGGAGATGCTCAGTGGCCATGACAGCATGTGCATGAGGACCACAGGACTCACCTAAACAGCTGGGTGTGGTGGTGCAGGTCTGTTACCCCATGCTGTGGAGGCAGGGACAGGAGGGTCCCTGGAGCTTGCTGCCAACCAGCTTAATTCAAGGCTGAGTGAGAGACCCTGCGTGAGAGGGATGGAGCATGACATCTGACATCCTCCTTGAGCTAGATGAGCACACACTCCCCCAACTGGAGCTGGACAGAGGCTAAAAGCACTATGCTGCTCTTGCAAAAGACCCAAGTTCAGTTCCCAGTGCCCCCACACAAACTGGGCAGCTCACAACAGCCTGTTAACTCCAACTACGGGGATCTGATGCCACTTGTGGTCTCTGGGGGCACTGCAAGCATATGCACACACATGACACATAGTTTAAAATCTTTAAAAACATCTCCCCCATCCAAGCCTTACTTGTATAAAATATGGTGTGCTGAACCCAACTCCAAAACTTCCCTCTTAACTGAGATGGGCCAACTCCAGACATAATTCTTCACTTTTTGGGGTGCAGAGGCAGCATCTGAGAGTGTTAGAAGATTCTGGACTGGACCCACAAAATGAAGCCCAAGGCTGTTTGGAACCCAGGTCCCTGGAGCGGCATCTCCATGCCTACATTTTATCCACTGCCCCTATGATTGCAGAACTCACAGGGTGTCTTGGAGTGGGTTTCTACTCTCCAGTTCTCTCTCCTACTCCAGTTCCACCCCTAATATGCACTCGGCCCTCTGATGGCTCAGGCTTCTGACAAGGGACTCCGGGGCAGGAATTCGAGGAGGCTCACCACAGCCTTGCTTCCACCATAGGGCCCATGTCCAAGTTGAACAGGACCACTGTGGCCAAGATATACCAGGAGGAAATCCAGAAATTCTATGAGAAGCGTTCGAGCTCTTAGCAACCCTGTGCACCCCAACCTTCGCCCAGGTGCTGGTGGTTCGTGTTTTATATCCTGCTGTCAAGGAACAATTTCTACAGTGGGGAAAGTGTTCTTTGTGAGGGCCTGGGTGGAAGGCGCTCTAGTATTGGGATCTGAATTGTAAAGGAATAATTAAATGTGTTCACTAAAGTGGTGGATCTCATCCAGGGGTGATTTTGTCAAGGGACACTGGGTGACATCTGGCTGTCATGACTGGTGTGAAGTGGGTGGAGGTCTGGGACACTGCACAGCATGACCCAGGTTTCATGTTGACACCTCAAGCAAAACTCCCAAACTGAAATAGCTCCCACCTCAGACTTCATTCTCTTTTTGTTAGTTAGTCTGGAGCCCAGGCCCTACACTAGGGTAGTTCTTAGCCACGCCCCCAGCCCTTCACTGAAGGATTCTAGGTAGAGGCTCCACCCTGACCACGCCCCCAGCCCTTCACTGAAGGATTCTAGGCGGGGCTGCACCCAGACCACGCCCCCAGCCCCTCACTGGGGATTCTAGGCTAGAGCTGGAGTTTTAGAGGGTTGTGAGCCTTGTGGAATGCAGTGAAGTAAACATAGCAGCCAGCTCTCTTAACCACGGAGAGTACACTGTACTAAATGAGAAACTGAGGAATTGCTGAGACCTACAGTTCTCCTCAGGGACAGTGTAAATGCTCCTAGCTGGTGCAATCAAGGCAAACAAAGGGACCTGAGAGCAGCCCGTAGGCAAGGAATTCAGCCCGACTCAGATCTCATGCTGTCTTCATCAGAACCAGCTGGGACCGAACCACCCCCACCTAGGGTTGCAACACCTCAAACTACAGCAAAGAGCTTGAACTCTTTGTTCGCCGTTCCTTTTTTGGTTTTTGGAGACAGGGTTTCTCTGTGTAGTCCAAGGTGCCCTTGAACTTGCTCTGTAGACCAGGCTAGCTTCAAACTCACAGATCTGCCTGTCTCTGCCTTATTAGTGCTAGGATTAAAGGCATGCGCTGGGGTAGCCCTGGGGACACACTGATGAGCAAGCTTTGATGGAGGTAGGGGACCACAGGTGTCAGACATCCTGTCAGCTGAGGCAGCCTGTGCACAGAATTTGCAACAGAGGAAATGGAGCGTACCACCCGGGGTCCTGTAAGGCTCATTAAAATGCAGGAAGAAATGATACCCAGAAGGTTGTGGAAGGAACAAGTTTCTTGAGGCAGTGTCCACACATTACCAGTCACATTACTAGGGGAGGGGAGGCTGCAGGGGCCTCCAGGGACACTGCTTTGGAACAGACACCCATGCTGGGGTGTGCTCACTGGTGACACGGTCCAAGCACCCCAGCAATCTTCCTGACTCTAAGCTAGCTGACACATTCACAGTTACCCACGAAGAGCTAACTACCAGTGTCTGGGCCACATTTCTGGCTCCCAGTGTGACTTGTTAGTTGGAAGCTGCTTACATCTTCAGGAGGAAAAAAAAAGGCTGAGTATGGGCAGCTCTTGTACCTGTCTGGGTGGAGATGATGGTGGACACAGACAATTGCAGCTGTCCAGGCCAGCATCAGGCAGGAAGACCTCTGGTTCACACTGCTACTGGAAGAAAATACTTGAGGCTGCTAAGATTTCAAGGAGAGGCTATGACAGTCCAAACAGCAGTGTCATCAGGTAGGTGACACTGGCAGGAACACTCGAGGAAGAATATAGTGAGGGGGGGGGGGAATGGTCTCTCAGGAAGGAATCACGTTCTCATGAGAACATCAGCATGGCAAACACTACCATGGGCTGCAGCTCAGTGGGCACTGCGCTCATCTGGTGTGTACAAAGCCCTGGGCTCTCATCCCCAGCATCACATAGACCAGTGTAAGGGTGCATATTTGTCAGTCTAGCATTCAGGAGGTGGAGGCAGGAGGATCAGGAGTTCAAGGTCAGTCTGGACTACACAACACATTCTCAAAACAAAACTACTGCTAACCAAGAACGACTGCTAGGTCAGTGGGAGGCAGGCTGCAGTTTGAACATGGTCTCTCCTCAGTGACACCTTTTTTCTTTTTTAAATTTTATTTTTCAGTGACACTCTTGCAGAGCTTGGTCCTGCACGGCTGTTGGAAGTTCTGGAGTCAGAGCCTCCAGGAGTGGCTTCCCGATTTCGTGGTAGTGTGTTATGGGGACTCAGGCCCTTCTCTTCATGCATGTGCCTGCTCTCCAGCCACACATGGAATGTAACAGGAGCCAAGCTGATGCAGCAGCCTGACTGGAACTCACTTTCTGAACTGCAAGCCTCTAGACCTTTCCTTCTTTATAAACTACCTAGTCTCAGGTAATTAGTCATAGAAAGACAGGATTCTTCAGTGATCCAAATTTCCAACAAACTCTGATAAGTTTAGTGAATTCAAACTTGATGTGCATACATGCTTAATAAAAACTGTATGCACATGTATTCTTGTGGAGACCAGCTATCAAACCTTTGTTCCTCCTTGGGAACTGTCCCCGCCCCCTCTCTCATACACCAGTGTCTTACTGAACCTGGAAACAGTCACAGACCTCACTGGCTATCAGTGAGCCCAGTGAAGCCCCACTTGGTTTCTTGTTTGCAGCGGGTAGGGGTGGTTTAGCGGGTGGAGAAGGCTTAGTTAGTGGTGATGAGTACTTGCTGCTCTCCCACGATCCAGATCCACGTTCCTAACACTTCATGTAGCTCACAATGACCTGCAACTCTAGCCCTAGGGGACCCAATGCTGTCTTCTGGCCCCCACTAGCACCCCCCAACACACGCTCGCACAGTTAACACACTTGGCTGTGGATTCTGGAATGGAACCCAGGTCCCCAGGCCCATGCAGCAATTTTCTCTAAATGTCTCAAAGCCCTCAAAATTTTGGGTCGCCTATGGATCTCCGCAGGCTCCTGCCACCTGAGGGTGACAAGCAAGCAGGTGTCGTCTGGCAGGCAGTGTCCTGATGAGTCAGGTGGCAGTGTTGAGCCCTAGAGGCCCGGAAGAGTCCATTGTCACTGACGGCAAGAATCCCCAGCTACCACCTGCTAACAGGACTCAAGAGGTGACTGAGGACGTGGGCTTGTGTGTCCTGACTCTCTGGGAGGCTCAAGTCTGTGAAAATGGACCCAGTGAGGGTGACATGAGAGGCCCACAGGCTCTGCCAGGGTGCAGGAACTGGGACAAGCACTTGGGAGCCCCTGCGAAGGGTACCCTTCCACTCCACCCTCCACCTCCAACCTCCTGCTGGCCCGTCCACCCCTCTGCAACCACAGGCTATTTGTAACTAATCCTCAACTCCTGCACCCAAGGGAACGACACGATTGTGGACCTCCCCCGGCCCAGGCTCCTGTTGTGGCTCTACTCTAGACTGAATCAAAGGTGGGCCACCCACTGCTCCCATCTCACTTTATTTTCTATAAAACTCCTCCATAATTTCACAATTTAACAAAAAGTTTAAAATGAGGGACAAACAGCCCTGTAGCTCATTACAAACACGGCTCTCTTTGTCCCTCTGTCCAGGGCTCGTCTGGGCCGTTGACATGTCTATTCCTGGAGACACGTCTTGTGAAGCCCTGGGGAGGAGGGACAGGTATCCGATACCTTTTGCACCCAGTGTTGTGAGCTGGTTCAGGAGGCTGCAGCACAGGGACTCACTGGGGGCAGTCCTGGTGCCACCCTTCCTATGGACTAGTCCCGAGAGCCCTCAGGGCTCTGGATGCAAGCTACTGCTTTAGGCTTCCAGCCAGCCAGCATGGGCCCCAGAGTGGCTCTGGAGGACAGTGGTGTGACCTTCCGGCCAGAGGAGGTAACTGAGATGGGTGCTTCCAGGAGGGCCTTGGAAGCATCTGGAAGGGCTGGACCCCAAGGCCCAGGGCAGCAGGAGGGCTGGGCCACTGGTGACCGCAAGAGGAAGAACAGCACCCTGGGCTGAGGCTGTTTGGGACCCTGGCACACTCCATGTGGATGCCAACGGCTGCCACGATGCCAGGGCCTTCTGACCAAAGGCTTCAAGGCTACACAAGGCCTAGTGGAGAGTATTGTCGGCCTGTCTGGGAAGAGGTGTGGAGCTCAAACCCTCCTTCCTCTCAGCTGGAGGGAGTGGGAGGGGGCTGCAGGGGAGGCCTCTCCTTTCCCGGGGTAAGGGAAGCCTTAGAGGCTGGGAGGCCAGGCCTCCAGGGTGAAGCCACACTGGGGAAAGCAACACCAGAGCGGCGCTGTGGGCCAGCTGGGCTCAGGTCTCTTTCAAATGCCTTGGCTGGGGCACAGACACTGACATCGACTGGGGGTAGGGACGACGGCTCCAGGCTCAGGCCTGGGAGGGGCTGGCTCGGCCCTTGGCAGTTTACAGGGCACAGGGCCAAAGCCTCTTGGGGGCCCACTGTGGAGGCAGAGGCCATGTGGTCGGGGACAGAGGCAGTCTGGGGCTGGGCCTGCCTCACACACACCGTCCTATCATATTTGGCAAAAGCTGATGTTTTCAAAGTTCAAAGACTTGATCAGCGAGAGAGCAGAGGCGGCAGCCCATGGGGAGTGGTGGCCCAGGAGCCCGAGCACAGCCAGCCTTGGAACTGTGGGTGCTTGGCTGGCACATGGCTACAGAGGTGGCCCTTGGGAACCCAAAACTGGTGCCCATCATAGTGTTCACTGGCCTGGGGCCATGAGAGGCAGTGGCATCCTGGGATCTAGAGGGGAGATCCTCCGTGCCTCCAGCAGCGGTTGGCATGAGCCTCCCCAGCTGCTGGACACACCTGGAACATACACAATACACAAGGCTGCATGGCAGGACACCAGGCACAGGCATCTGCCAGGCAGAGCCAGGTGTCCATGGCCAGCCCTGGCCATGCTGACAGACCTCGAGGCTAGGAGGCAGGCCAGCAGAGGGAGGCCTGTGAACTGCATGGAAGACTATGGTCACCCTAGCCACTCAGAGAGGCCCAGGCAGTGACCTGCCACTCAGCCCCCACCCACAGTGGAAAACTGGTAGAATGAATGAGGGGCTGCAGGCCACGCGTGTCCTGTGTCACCCCCTCCTGTGGAAGTATGGCCTGCAGCCCCTTCATCACCAACCACTGAGGGGCACCGGGGCACCATGGCGAGCTGGGGGTGGTACCGGGAGCGGGAGCCATGGCGGGCCAGCCCTCATGCCCAGCCCCTCCCGTGCCCATGCCCACCGTGGCTCCACAGAGGCGGCCAGGGTCATGTGGCCACGGCCTCCAGGCAGCTCTGCAGCTTGCGAACGGTGCTCTCGTCCAAGGAGAAAAGGTCAAAGTCGAAGGTGGTGTTGGTAACATTGAAGTGGCCAGTCTCCTCGATCAGGTTGACAATCTGTAAGGTGGGTTTGGTGGACTCAGGGGACAGAGCTGGATGCCCATGCCCAGGCCTGGGGGTGGAGGGCGCAGTACCTGCTGCAGCACATTGCGCTCCCGCAGAGCCATCAGCCTCCGGTGCAGCTCCACCAGCTCGTCCGTGTAAGCCTGAGGAGAAGCAAGTCAATGGGCTGGGGGCACTCGGGTGCAGCACAGCTCAAGGCCCCAACCACACACCTACCCAGGCCCAGACACCCCACCTTGTCGTAGGTAGCCTTCTTCAGAATCTTTTCAGGTTTGCTGCAGGGCTCGGGGCTCCTCCGGCCGGACACCTGCGGGGACCCCAGACCCGTGAGCTCCAGCACGGCCCCGCAACCCTCCCAGGACAGCCAGAGCCCGGCTGGCTCAGAGCCTGAGCCCGCTCACCTTGCTGCTGGGAGGGGGTGGCTTCTGGGGGGGGCGGGGGCTCGCGGCCAGGCAGGCAGGAGTCCGCACTATTGTCGCTGTCACTGTCGCTGAAGCTCAGTCTAAAGAGAAGACGGTGGTGTCAAGAGTGGACGCAGACTAGGCCACACTGGCAGGATGGGCTGCCCTGGGTTCGTGCTGCCCTGCCTTCACCCCGGGGAGGAGCCGCCCAGCACTGAGCCCCAGGGCCGTCTGACCTACCCCTAGCTGCCGCATAGGACCCCACGCTGACCTTGCACACTCTAGTGATCAGCTCTGCTGGCCCCAATCCTTTGCAGGCACATGTGTGATGATGGCCAAAGGCTCTTGGGGCAAGTCTCAGCCCCTGCCACAGTCCTGCTATAACCCTCCTGCAAAGCAGGCTGTGCAAGGTCACAAAGAATGATGTCCAGCCTGAGTACCAAAGTGACAGATACCCTTAGCCCACAGTGGGAAATGATACCGAATCACATGGTACCAGCAGGTCTCACTGACTAGAGCACACTTCCCAATCCACTCCTGGTTCTATTGTATCAGTAACAGGGTGTGCAGGAAGCTCCTTGAAAACCCCAGGCTAGCATGGTGGCCACAGCAGTCTCCTGACTCACTCAACAGCACTCCTGGGATCCAACAGGCCCTAGCATTAGTTCTTCTTGCACCGTGTAGGCTCTGAGGTCAAACCCAGGGCCTCAGGTGGGGTGACAGGTGACTTTACCCACTGAACCATCCACTAGGATGGCACTTCCTCCTTTAGCTCCCAGCTGGTTCTGCCCAGAGCTCTTGCTGAGGCCACATGCTGGGCTCCAGGCCAGGCTGTTACCAGGCAACCTCAGCCTCAGGATCCCCTCACTTCCGCCACTAGTACTCAATAGGTGGTACCTGGGGATGCTGGAGCTCAGCCCTCCTTAGGCAGCAAGGCAAGACATGGGGCCTTGCCGAAACTGTGTGTATGACCCTCCCTAACAGGGACAATCCCAGCCCTTCACAGACACACTGAAGATGATGTCTCCCCAGGACAACCACATAACTATGACCCTCTGGATGGGACTGTGTGACTCTCAAGAATCTGCTTCCCCTTTTCTCAAAGGGTCAAGTCCTCCCTGTGAGCAGAGGCCAGATCCTTGTGAGAGCTAGGCCTGAATCTCATGGCTCTTGGGTGTATGGTGCCCCGTGGGTGAGCAGGGCTTGGCTCACTGTGAACAGGCAAAGGCTGTAGCCCTGGATGACAGAGAAGGGAGGATCGCCAGCATGTGTCAAACTTCCTAGGACCTCTCTACAGTGAACTCTTGGGTACACTACCCTAAAGCAGGGCCACTGGAGCCCTGGGTTGCTGTGCCGTCCCCAGCTCTGCCTGTCACAGCCCGGTGTTCAGCCTGTCGGAGGTTCCTATTCCAGGGACCCCGGGTAGGGACATGCTCACCACGGGGGAAGGCTGCCCTAACCCTGGCTCACCTGGGAACCCATGCCTTCCACTCTCCAGCACACCTCTGCTATGCCCAGCTCTCCCACAGGCAGCCAACCTTAAGCCAGGGTGGTGGATGCCATCTCAAGCCATTATGAAAAGGACAGCCTAGCCAGCTCTGGAGTGCCTCAGCCTGGCCCTGACAGCGAAGGCCTAACACGTGGGCTTCCTCTACCACCCAGGCCCTGAGGGATGGCACTGGCCACTCACCGGGACTCTCGGCCTGGGTTGGCCTTGACAGTGGTCTCCTCTCCCGATGAGGAGTCATCCTCATCTGACTCCTCAGACTGCAGATCCTCCACCATGGAGCGCAGGGGTCCTTGGGGCAAACGGGAGAGCTGAGCCTCTGGCTACCTCCCCAAGGGCCACCCCAGACTCATCACCACCTGTAGGGTCCCTCTGGCCTGCAGCAGGTTTCCCTTCACCCACCTTCCTGGCCTTCCTCACAGGCATCAGGCTCCTGGTCTGCAACTGGCCTGCAAGACCCCTCCATCACAGCAACCAAAGCTGAAAACCCCAGCTGGCCCCTCTGCTCTGCCTGGGACCACAGTCCCCACCCAGCCTGCACCCTTTTCTGAGGGTGTCCAGTGCCTCAGAAACCCTGCCCTGGGTCCACTGTCTTCCCCTTCCTCCAGAGGAACCCAGTTCCAGTCCCCTGCAGATGGCATCTTGGTTTATATTCCTGTTGCCAAGGCAACAGAGGGACACAAAGCCTTCAATTACCTTGGTCACATGATGCCGATTCAGCTGGTTCCCTCCCTCCCTAATCAGTGGGTAAGGACCTTGGAGAGTATGGGCTTCAAGGATCCCATCCCCCAGCCAAGCTCCTGCTCCAAGGGTGGCTGCTACCATGGGAGCAGGCTCCTCTGGCAGCCTGGCCATGCTTGGTCCTGACCCCACAGCCTGCCTGGGCTCCTGAGGCAGGACACAGAAGCCAGCCTATATGCCCCTCCCTACGGAAGGCCCACTGGAGCAGCCAGGCCTAACCCAGAGATGGCCCTGACAGGACAGGACAGGCTGGGCCTACCATGCTGAGTGGCCACCCCTCAGGAGGAAGCACCTCGCTGGCTACGGGCCTGTGGGCCGCAGGGGTGACCTGGCTCCTGGTGAGCACAGCTACTTGTCTTTACCAACCCCAGACCACCAAGAACTGGTCCTGGTTGGTAGCATGGACCTCCCCTGCCTCATGGGCACCGAGTTCAGCGCAGGGAGAAGGGATACCAGCCCAAAGGAGGGTCTGACCCAAGAGAGCAAGCCCAGGCTCAGTCTTTCTGAAGCAACAAGCAGCCCCAATCAAGAGCCACGCCCATGGCTCCCAGGCTGCTCTTCCCTAGGCTATGCCTACTGCCCCGTCTCCACCCTCCTCTACCTGCCTCCACCCACTTCTACCAGCTCCACCTCCCCTTCAGGCCCACCTTGGCTGTGGTTCTGAGACGGTTCAAAGTCTGAGTCGGAGCTGGAGTCAGAGCTGGAGCTGGCATTGGCTGGGCTTGACTGGGCCGACTTCAGCCCATGTCAGGGCCAGCACAGAGGGAGAAAGAGACTGTCATCTTGCAAGCTGGAGGAGAGGCAGTGAAGCAGCCATACAACCGCAAGGTGCAGGACAGGAAGCATTCGCTTCCCTGGGGCTTGGGGACAATGACCGAATGTCCAGACCCTACCCAAGCCGCACTACCACCCACCAGGTGCACAGGAGTGATGGTGGAGTTGTGTGTCACAAGCATCCTGGAGCAGGGCACACCTTGCCTGGTCTTCCTGTGGCTGCACAGGGGTGGACTTGGCCACCAGGGGGCAGTGACAGCCAGGACAAGACAAGGCAAGAGGCTGCCACTAAGTGAGTTCTTCAGTGACTGCTAGGAGGGCATGTGTGGTGTGTGCAGTAAGGTGCTGTCTGCAGTGTGCAATGTTGTGTGTGGTGTGGGGGTGTGATCTTGATACAGACTCATGGGTAGGGACAGACCAGTTACTGCAGACACCAGCGGGGGGCTAGCCATGGGAGGAAGCAAAAGCAGCAGCAGAGACAGCAGATCTTCTAGAGCCCAGGCCCTGTCCCTCACCTGGGACTGAGTGGCTACAGCCCCTCCCCTGGTCCCACAGGATGAGTGTGGGAACAGGACACAACTGTCATGGTAGAACTCGGGACCCAGAGCTAAGTAGCCCTCATCCCTGCCCAAAACATGGGACAGGGCAGTACCTGGTCTGCAGAAGGCATGCAGAAAGGCCCCTGCCTGCTCAGCAGCTTTGGTAAGCCAGCCTGCCTGGGAAGGAACACTCCAGGCTAAAGGCAGAGACTGTCCTGCTCAGGGCTCACTGCAGCCTGGCCCACTGGAGCCTCAGTGTGCTGTAAGGCCTCTCCTCACCCACCTTCCACTGGCCAGTCCCTAGGGAATGCGCCCTAGCCACCCATGACTGCTGTCTACCATGAGGCTCTCAGAAAGGGACTTCACAGCCTGGGCCTGGAGCCAGGGCACCCTCCCTTGCATACACCCAACCCCATTTGTGTTCCCTGGGCACAAATGAAGAAAGATGGCTGCTGGCGGGCATTGCCCCAGGCAGGGCAGGCTCTAGCTTCAAGCCTCAATTTCCCCACCTATAAGGGTGCAGCCCTGCAGGCCACTGATGGATGTCCTACCTATTAGGCTTAGGCACAGGCCAGGAGCTGTTGGGGAGAGGTGCCCCTCCAAGGCCTCTGGGCTTGTGGTGGCCTGGAGACCTCCTGGTACCTTTCTTACCACAGAGACCCTAGAAGCAGAGACTACCAGAATCTAGAAACTTCTCAGCAGAGAGGTCCAGGAGGTGCCCAATGGGCCTGACCGTAGCCCTACTGCATCCACACTTCCCACATGGCCCTCGGTGGAAAGGCCTGGGGTGTGGACAGCAGGGCCAAGCACAGTGGCAAGACCACCAAGCTTACAACAGCAGCTGTTCCTCAGAGCTGCCCATCTCTTCCCCCAGGAGACTACACCTGGCTGAGGCCCCAGTGGCTGTGGCAGCCCTCTGATGGGGTGCTCCTGGGTCACACACTATCTACACTCCACTCCAGCCTGAGAAGCAGAGGTCTCAGGAGAGGGAAGTGCCCACAGAGTGTCCCGTGAACTCCCTGCCTGGGACCAGAACACCAACCAGTCCACAGCTCAGGCAGGGCTGGCTCCACAGCTGCCCTAAGCGCCCTGTCTTGGCACCTGGGAGGAGGGTGTTTCATCACACAGAGCCACAGTATCACACAGCAGAGGCTGAGTCCTGGCTCCTGGGGTGGCCCCACACAACCCAGTGCTTGCCTTCAGAGACACCTCCAGTGACGAGCCCTGGAAGCTACTGACAGGCTGCTCTGCTCTGGCTCCACAGAACAGAGACATTTCCCTGAGGACTGTGGAAGGTTACCAGCACTCAGCAGGCACAGTCAGTGCCAGAACTTCAGGGCACGGAGCACTCACCTCTACAGCTAGGAGCCCACGGCCCTGACACAGGCAGGCAGTCCCCCAGGAATGGGTAGACCGCACCTGTACCCTGCCATGTGGGGCAGGTGTAGGATACAGGAGACCCCCAGAGAAAGAGCTCTAGGTGGCCATCACTTGTCCTCCTGACGGGAGAGCAGGACCAAGATCCCCCAGGAAGGCAAGATCTCAGAAGGCGAACTGTCTGGTTGATCTTGAAGTCGTCTGGCTAGTCACCAAAGCCACAGCCTGATCAATGGGTGGCACCAGGGCTGGGGCTCTGAACCACGTGGCCCATACCACCTAGGGACCTCAGCTACTACTGTGTGGGCGGGGAAGAGCTTGGTGCAGGGGAGACAGCAGCCTGGAAAGGGGTACCCAGCACCACCTGCTCACCTCTGACCGGAAGGAGGCCTCATCCTCTGAGTTTGAGTCTTCAGCCTGCTGGGTCCGCTTGGACTCCCGAGACTCACTCTCCACCTTCCCCTTGTCACCTTTGCTACTGCTCTTGTCCCTGGCCACCTTCTTGTCAGAGAAGGAGGAAGAGGAGGAGGAGGCGCGGGGTGAGGTGCCGGGGGCACGCCGTGCCCCCTTCGACCCGCTCTTCTTAGGCTTTTTGGCACTGGGCTTCGGTGAGTCCGTGGCAGCGGGCCGCTTGCTGGAGGCCTTGGGCAGGGTAGGGGGCTGGGACACCCCCTTGGGGGACAGGCTTTCCAGCTTTGCCTCCTTTAGGGCCATTTTGGGTTCCTTGAAGGCAGCCTTGGGTGCTGGGGCCTTCTCCTCCTTGGGCAGCTTGCGCGCAGCGTCCTTGGCACTCCTGGGCTCGCGTTCTGGCTCCTTGGAGCAGCTCCTGCTCTCTGAGTCCTTGCGTGGCCGCTCGCGGTGCTCCCTGGCCACCTTGTGCGGTTTGGACGCCTTGCCACTCTCCTTGTTGGCATCCTGCAAGGCCAAGGGCAAGGAAGGTGAGGAAGACGTGTTAGCAGCACCGTGGGGCTGCCGGACTTTGCAAAGGCTGATGCACCTGTCTGAAATGTGGAGAGAGAATCTGCAGAGTAAAAGGATGCAGCCTACAGACACAGCAGAGCCATGCCCACAAACCTGTGGGGCCACTATGACCACCAGCGCCCACAGCTACCCACATCTGGGAGACCGAGGCGCACTGACTGGAAGGTGTCGTCAGCCTCCCTTGAGGCCCCAGTCCACGTCCTCGGAGCTCGGAATCCATCTTGCAGCTGAGCTGGGCAGCCAGCACCTCCAAGCTGACAGGGTGCGCATAGCGCAAGGCAGACGACCTAGGTGGTTCTTCTATAGCTAGACCTAGGAGTCCAGAGGGCTCAGGCTGACAGGCACAGCCCCACTCAGGCAGAGCAGTCCTGTCCTAGCCATGGGACCAGTGGGGATGCCCAGTGCCCACGATGACTGCCAGCAGGGTCGAAGTCCGGCAGGCAGCACTCCCTTATGTCCTCTCCACACCCAGTCACCAAGACCATCCTGGAGTGCTCAATGCATGCCTCCACCGGTTCTAAGCTCCTCTCTAGGAGCTACGGCAGTGGCCAGGAAACAGCTCCGAGCTTACCAGGTGACAGCTCTTCCCACGCAGGCCAGACCCCAGGACCCAGATATTTCCAAAAGCACCACAAAGGACAGCAAGCTGGTGGGGTAAGCCCCTGGCAAGGGGGCTCTGCAGCACGTTTGGACCACTCAGATGTCTAGGGACAGAGGACGCTGCCTCAGGACTGTGGCCCGTGCAAACCTGACGACACTGAGGCTGGCCTGAGGCCTGGCGATGAGTGCACCACAGCAACTGGGGGAGGGAGGACTGTGCCCCAGCAAGCGACAAGGGAGGCAAGAAACGGGAAGGGCGCAGTCCTCATCCTCTCTTGCAGAGGACAAGCCTGCAGGGGTGCGGGGCAAGAGTGGCCGATGACAATGTGCCCACAGCTGTGAGTGGTTGACAAGAGCCACTTTCCTGGGGCCACACCGGGGCAACTCTGGAGTTCCAGAGCAGCCAGCGCTCCACAGTGAGACCCAACTCAAACCCTGTGAAAGCAGTCACTGAGGAGGGGCTCTCACAGGCTCGATGCTGCCCTCTCTCCTCAACAGTAAAGAAGTGCGCTTCAGAGAGGCTGCCAAGACTTGACGCCTCCAGGGGACAGGTCTCGGTGGGCCCGGCTCCTGCCGCAGGCCACCGGAGACTGCTCAACCAGGGTAGCTCAGGGGCTGACACTCAGGTCTGGACCATGCTCTACGGCTGGGGCTTCTGGAGAGTCCTCCAAAGAGAAGAAACTGCGCTGCCTAGAAATCTGCAGGGCCCAATGTAGCGCCCCCAGCAGTGGCTAGAGAAGGCTTGCCGCCAGGAAGGAGCTGCACAGGAGACAGAGCCCCCTTAGCCTCAATGCTTCCGTTTCAAACAAGGGCTGGGTGAGAAGCCCCAGGTTGCTAGCAAAGCCTGGCCTCTCCTCCAACGACCAAAGGTCAGTGAGGGGTGACATCAGGATCCGGTTAGGACTCCAAGATGCTGACCAGCTTGAGGATGCCACAGGCCTGCTAGCCTTGTGGAAAGAGCTGGAAGGAGCCTGCCCTGGTGCTCGCGTCTCTTGCTGTGGTGCCCATGGAAAAGATGGCTCAAGGGTGTCTCTCACGGGGATGCCCCGCTGATAATGCCCTATAGGCAAGTGAAGCAAGAGTGCCAAATGAAGGACACACATAAGGTCAGCAGTCACCCAGCGAGGGTCCCAAGAAGGCCAAGCCCCCATGTCGTGAGGGACAGGCCCCGGGTTCTGGGTTCAGATGTCATGGTGGTGCTGACAGCACTGGCCAGCTTGTGGCTGGGGTGGCTGCTCCAGGAGGCCCAGTGAGAACGTTCCGGAGAGCTGAGTGACGAGATGAAATGTGTGTCCTTGAGATTCAGCTCAGTTTCACACACACTACTCCCAGCATCCCCCAAATCGGCTCCATGCCAGCACTGCTGACCAGCAGACCCGAAGGGGCACTGGGCAGGTTTGGCCTGGCTTTGCTGGAACCGAGAAGGTAGCCAAGGGACCACCGATAGAAACGCCCTGCCCAGTTACCAGAGGCAAATGACCGCTGGACAGGAAAGAGGGCCCCGGAGGCCTTTCTCAAGAGGAGCAGGGCGCAGGAGAAGCAGCCGGATCACAAGCACTACTCCTTGCCACGCTAGCTAGCAAAGCGACAAGGAGCAGGAGCAGAGGCTCGGGATGTAGGCGGCAGGTGTGCAGGGCCAGGCTCAGCGGACGGTGGCAATGGCCTGCAGCTGCCAGTGGTCAGGCCCATGCTCCGCAACACTGGCCTTCCACCTCACTAACCTTGGAGCCGTGGGACGGTTTGTTCTTCTTGGGGTCAGAGAAGGCAGAGAGTGGAATTGTGGGTAACATGGGGTAGTCGGGGCTGGGCCTGGACACCGTGTCCGCTCCTTCGGGCATTACCATCACCTAGTGACAAAGAAGAGACAGAGGTTATCCACGGGCGCCAGCAATGGGCTGGCGGCCGTGGAGCTGGCCTCCTGGGGAGGGAGAAGGGAGCCGGAGGCCAGCTGCCCAGAAGAGTCACAGGTTTGTCCTTGTGATGGAGAGCAGCGGGGACCAAGATGGCCTCAAGGCCTTCAGGATGGACCCTGGCCAGCAGACTGGAGCCCTGGCGAAGAAGATTCAGGGCCTGTGGCAAAGCAAGAGATGCAGCTGGGCCACAGACTGCACTGAGCACTGAGGAGGAGGCTGGAGGGAGGCACAGCAGGAAGGCAGAAGCTGGCAGTAGCAAAGTGGCTTCTGGGGGATCAGCACAGATGCAGCTGGGGACAAGCCTTCCTCACCTCAGGCACAGGTGGCTGCACCTGGCCACACAGAGCCTGAGCAGGAAGGCAGAGGCCAAGAACAGGACCAAGGACAAGACCGGGCAAGAGAAGAGCTGAAGTGGCCAGAGCTGGGGCCGCTGCAAGCACTGGCCAGCCCAGGGTCACAGGCTGGGATGAGGGCTGGCCTGACACCCAGGAAGTGCCTCCCTGCTTCAGCAGCTCCCAAGACACCCGCAGCAGTTTGGGACTGGCCTCAAAACATCAAGTTCACATAGAGATGGAGGCCACCAAGACAGCGTGTGAAGGGCAGCGTGGGGGGCTTCAAGAAAAGGGCTCAGGTTGGCCGAAGAGGTGGTGCTCAGCCCCGGGCACCTGAGCTCTGCAACTAGCACACCTTTCATCTGGGGAAGCTGCTGTCCCAGTCACATGCCACCACACTGGACGAGGGCAGTAACTTGACCTGCCCTCGTTTGACTTGCTCACTGGGGCCTGCCCAACCACAACAGAGGTGAGGCTCCTACAGAGGCTGTGTCCCCAGCTGGGCTCGTGAACACCAGTTCCTAGAAGCACCTGGGAGGCCCGAGCCCCAGGACAGTGGTCCTGTGAGGAAGCGGCTTCCAGGTCAGGGCAGATGGACTTGGATGGCCCTGCATGGCCTGATTCTTTTCCAACCTGCCAGCCGGCCTGGCCTCCAGGGCCAGCAGCTTGTGTTCCCTGCCAAGATGCTCGAGGCCAGGTAGGGATGGCGCACAGAGCAGCTGCCCCAGGAGCCAGGTTACATGGCGCAAACAGCCCCAGGCTATAAGCAGATAAGCCTAAGCACTGCTGGCTGCCCGGCTAGGGCAGTGGAGACCAGAGTCTGGTCATTCCTAGGGACAGAGTCAAGTACAGATCCTGAGCCACTGCAGGGACACAGGACCCTAGCATGGTGCCATCTCCAGCTCCCCAGTGCCCACAGCTCCTGGACAAGCATACCCTCCAGATACACGGGGCCACAGTTACCTGGTCCTGGGAGTCACCTGAGAGCCATGGTCCCATAGCCAGGCCACCCGAGGCTGCAGAATGTCTGGCTAGCCTGTTCCCTAGGAACACTCTGGGACCTCTCTGGAGCCTCTCTTCGAGGCCGGCTGGACAGAGCTCCCCCGCTCCTCCCACGCTGTGTCCAGGTGATGTCCCGAGAACCTTCTCCACAGCTTGGTAATACCTCCCCAAGCACCTGAGAGGCTTGGAGAGGCCTGAGACACTGACGCTCCCAAGAAGCTGACCTGGGGCCCTGGGGACGCCTACATACGCTGTGGATACGCGGCTCCTAGTGTAGGGCAGCAGGGCGGAGCACCTCTGCACACACCCACACACCCTCAGCCATCCCAGGAGGGCTGAGCCGCATCCTGTCTACGAGTCCATCCTAGGCTGCCACTGCCCTACCACCATGCAGGCAGGCAGAGAGCTTCGTAGAAAGCATGCAGAGTTCCGAAGCCACTCAAACCCTTGACTGGGAACAACCACTTCCATTCTGAGGAAGGCAGTTCCTGTGAGACCTGGCTATACAGAACCAAGAGAAAAGGGGTACCTGATCCATGGACCTGGAGAAGAGGGCTGGCCACACACTCAGATATCATCACAGAGCCCCACAGTTCTCCAATACCACACAGATCCACACACCTCACCACACAAAAACATATACACACCCCACAGACCATCCCTCACATCTCTCTCTCTCTCTCCACACACACACACACACACACACACACACACACACACACGCACGCACGCGCGCACGCGTGCACACACACACACCACAGACAACTACACACAAGCCCTGACACACACGCACACACACTTCAAACACATCTCAAATGACACCACACAGCCCATACACCTTGACTTCATGCCCCCAACATACCACACACAATACGCACACAGCTCAGAATATCACGCTGTCTTAAGTTGGTACCACATATAACCTGCCAAGAACACACACCCCTACATTAAACACACACTCTGAGCACCAGGCACAACACAAGACACATACCTTCCACACTACAACTACATGTGCCACATACATACACAGACCTCAAATAACACATGACACAACAGAACACCACACTCCATGCATAATCACACACACACCATCAACCACTACCATGTTTATACAAACTACCCCACACCCACACAGACTACACCAACTGCCCCTCCCCATATCCTCACACCCCTTGCCAGACCATCACAGGCCTAGGCTAGCTAGCACCTGGGCTTTGCCACCTTCTCCTTCAGCAGCCAGGCCAGCGGTAGCTGTCTGCCCTTTCCACGTCCTCAGGCTGCTGCGGGCCCGCCAGTTAAGGGCCACACAGGCCCAGCCACAGCAGCAGCCAGCATGGCAGAGCAGAGGTGGCGGGCAGACGCACTCACCCCGCCAGCCATCAGCAGCTTGCAGCGGAACTCGGTGGTAGGGTTGTTGAAGGTGAGCTTCTCACAGCGCAGGTGGTTGACAGGAGGGTTGCCCTCCAGGTTGAGAAACAGGTCGTAGGTGAAGCAGACCTTCCTCGGCTCCTCCTAGAACATAGATCATGGAAGTCCATCACCAGTGAGCAGGAAGCCAGAGCACTGTACAGGACAGGCTCCAAAGCTACACAGAGAGAACCCCGTCTGTCTCAAAAAACCAAGTGAAACAATAGGGCCCTTTACTCCCAAGAAGGTACAGAGCCTCTGGGATGCCCTTCAATGTGCAAAGCACCAGAGGTTGCTCCTCAAGCCTCATACAGCAAGGCTCTCTCTGCTCTTTCCTTCCTCTCTCCAAATACACACTACTCGGTCTCAACCTACACCTGCTCCCACTCCAGGGCCACCCTGTGAGCTGAGCAGGAGTGGGGGTCAGATCACATGGTTTTACCACAGGAGGTCCTCGGGAACCACCACAGAAACCAAAACCCAGAGGCTTTGTGTGCAGTGGTACAGAAGCCAAGAGGAACCATCCTCAGGGTAACTAGAGGCCCTGCTGCCAGGTGATGTTGCGTAAACAAACTACAGTCCACGGTGGCCTTGAACCCCCAACACTCCGGATCCCACCTCCTGAGTGCTGGGATGAGGAGAGCATGACCATACCCGTCCCCATCCCCAGGGCAGACAACTGACTTGTGACATGGGTGTCAGGACAGTTCCACGGAGGCAAAACAACCTCCTCAACCAGACAGCAGCATGAAGGAAAATGGAAATGAACCCCACCACCTCACCCTGCAACCAGAAGGTGGCTCGGCAGGAGCTGGCTTGGCATCCTGAGGACCCACAAGATGGAAGGAGATGGCAGCAGGTTTAAGAAACCAGGGACAAGAAACCAGGGATAGTCCTGGTCCCTAAAAGTTCCAGAAGCTGCTGAGACCTGAAGGTCCAAGCCCTGTGACACTGGTAGCTGTAAGCCGGGGGCCCTGACATCCAAGATGCCCAAGGCCCATTTGGGAGCTGTAACTGCTGCAGCCATTCATGGCGGCTGGGAAGTGGTCATCACCACAGCTGCCAAGCACTGGGCATGCAGAGTGGACACCTCCAAGCCGAACACCAGAGGCTCTGGTCTCCCATCCCACTCATGGTGGGGAGTGGCTAGTCAGCCAACACAGTCCCAGGTGTTGGGCATTCTTGGGTATGTGATGGCCAGACTCAAGAGCCCCTCTCCCTCTGATTTCCTCTTTGGAGGTCTTAGCAGGGAGAGCACAGCTACTCTGACATCCTTGATGGAGGAAGGACCAGTCCTCTCTGAGTGATGGGAGGCCTTTGGACCCACTCCCAGATACGACAGCAGCTGCAACATCACACCCACTGAAGCATAGCGAGCTTCACATCAGCTAACTTGTGAGATTTAAAATAGACTCAACTCCAAGAAAACAAAAGCAATCCTACCAACCATGACACAGAAAGTCAGGATGCACGACAGGAAACCTCTGCAAGCAGCAGGAGGGCAGGACCCAGTCCAGAGTGACCCTCTTTCTGGCAGCCATGGCTCCAGCCTGCCAAGAGCTCCTCCAGTGAGGGGAGGGACAGGGCCGTCCTGGCTCCCCAGGATGTGCAGGTCTCAGTTTGCTCAATGGTGGCTATGTAACCTCTGGGAACCCAGGGTGACTCACAGCAGGGACTCAGCCATGTGCCATCCTAACACAGCAGCAAAGTGGCCCCTGGGTGTCCTTGTTCATCAAATAGCAAAGCTGACACTGGACAGGTCTCTAGGAGTTGCGAGTGAAGGGCAATAGGGGGCGAGGCTAACCTGGAGGGCTGGGACCCCGAACTTATACATGAGTTTCTGCACAGCCTGAGGAACATACAGGAGGTTGGCCTAGATGAATGGGTACTGGCCCCAACACAAAGCAGATGAGACAGGCTGGGACAGGTGCAACAGGTGGTCTGGCCACCTCTACAGTAGCCTGGGAACCACGAGCAGGCCAAGGAGGACAGAAGAGAGCTGTTGCTACTGTGCACACAGGGTCTGGGGCCAGCCAGCTAGGCAACAGCACAGATGCGAGCTCAGACAGTGCCCGGGCTCCATCAAGCCCTAGTACCCAGAAGATGAGCCAGCACCCCACGTGGATGGGACGGACAGTACCAACTGGACCCCTTGGTGTTCAGCAGATGAGCTGAGCACTGAAGGCAGGGAGGGGATAGCTGAAGGAGGGCCTGGGGTGGCTGAGGGGGGCTCAGAGACGGCGGTGAGGAGAGGGAAGAGGACTGCCCACCAGTCTAGTCACCAAGAGAGGAGCAGCCAACTATACCCCACTGTGCCCTGCTGCCACTCTCCACAAGTGCCTGGAAGGGCTGTGCACAGCTGGACTCCAACAAGGACTGTAAGGGGAGGGCTAAGTTCTTGGGCGTGTGTGCACACACACACATACATGGCTGTGTAAAATCAATGCTTTCCTCAGTTGTTCTGCACCCTATTTTGTGAGGCAGGGTCTTACTGAATCTGGACTTACCAATTATCAGCTAGCTGGTCACTGCATCTCAAGGGTTCCTGGGTCACCATCCCTAGCACAGGGATTAAAGACACATGCCACACAACTTTTCCTGAGGGTGCTCAAACCCTCAGGCCAGTATGGCAAGCCCCTTCCCGGCTGAGCCCTGTTCTCCATGTAGTAACCAGGAGAACAGCCTGGGACGCATTACCCCTTTAGTCACCGTGCTGACTCAGGACAGGTGGGGGAGGACAGAGGGAGACAGGGGCCTCCCTGGTGACGCAGCATCTGAGAGGTGGAGATGGGCCTATACTCCAGGGCGTGAGGGCCAGCAGTGTGCAAACCAGCTCCCCAAGGTTAAGGTCCACAGTCACTTCAGCCAGTCCCCAGGCTGCTCAACTCCAAGCAGCTTGACCACAGGCCTCCCGTGTGTGCACTGCAGCCACCTGTACCCGCCACAGTGGGCAGTGAGCCAGCCTCACTCAGCTTCAGTCAACTGCAATGCCGCCCAACTGGCCGGACCAGTGCTGGTGCCAAGGAGGCCAGGAGTCTAAATAGTTCAGAAGGCAGGGCTTCGGGGCAGGCTGGTCCAAGCACCTGAACCCATTCTCCACCCTGGTGTGAGAGAACAGCAGCCTCCATGAAGACCCCGCATGCTGCAAGCCTAGGCTCCACAGACTCGCAGTCAGCAGTCTGGTAAATCTGAGTGTGGTGTGAACAGGACAGAGGACCCAGATTCAAGTGTAAAATCACAAGAGATGCTACAACCAGGCCTTCCTCGGCATCATGCGCTTGCATGACAAGCCACATCACTCAATGCTGATGAGGGAGAGTGAACAAGGGTGGGAGGTGGTGGGGAGGGAGGGGGAGGGACGGGGGAGAGGAAGACTGAAGAGGCTCTGAGACCCAGCCAAAGAGCCAAGGCCTGTCCTGATTGCTGATTTAAATCCTGAGCAAAACAGACTAGTAAAATACATACATACAAAGAGGAAAAACCATCAGAAAGACATACAAACACACAGAGAACAAGACAGACACACACAGACACAGACAGACAGATAGAAACAAACACACATCTGGCCTGGGTAGGGTTCAATAACAGGGCATGTGAGAGGTCCTGGGTTCTACCCTCAGCCCCCACATCAGACACACTGACCATCTATGGGGCACCACTAAGCGCATGTACGAGACGCTAAGGCTGCTGCAGCGTAAGTCTGCAGACACTCTGATGAGGTGCCACAGTCTTATCTCCTACAGACACGCAGTGGACTGTTTACAGGACACACTCTGAGCTGGTGAGTTGCCAGGGCTCACGTCCAAACACTCTGGGAGCAGAGAGAAAAGGCACTGCAGGCGAGCCCACAGCTGGCAGGCCTCTCTCCACTTGTGCACAGATTCTAAACTTTTCTATGCTACAAACTGCGCACTGCATACACCGAGCTCTGTCACGTTCTCCTCATAGCTCGTTGGCACCCTCTGTGCCCTATGGGCTCTTCTCTTGCCCTCCCCTGGTTCGCCTGTGCCACCAGGCTTTGCTATGTGCCCAGGTCTCCGCAGCATCGGGGACTGTCTGAGCCCCAGTGGCATCTGGTCAGAGAGCCAGGCCACATGTAGCTACAGCTCCGCTTCACTGCCCACACCCACAGGGCCCTCCCAGAGGCCTGGTGGAAAGCTCTCCCTCTAGCGCCCCCCAGTGTGCATTGGCACCCCTCTTGCTACAGCGAGTGAGGAATGTCCTCCACCCTGAAGAGGACAGGAGGCCCTTGGGTGTGTGGGGCCAGTGAAGTCACGGCAAGAGCAAGACCACAACAGCAGCAGACACTGTAGGAGGAGAGAGAGCCCTGTGTGATAGTGGGAGCAACCTGAGACAGTTTAGGGACCCACTGCCTGGGCTACAGGTGGCTTGGATTAAGAGCACTAGTCCCCAGCACCCACATCATGACTCAGAACTGCCTGATAACAAACGCGCTCTTCTGGTCTGTACAGGCACAGGCACACACATGGCACACAGATATACACACAGGCAAACACTCATGCACAGGAGACAAAAATAAACAACTCTCTCAGAAAAGAGAATGAATCGATGAACCCCGCAAGCGCAGGGCACACGCATGAGGAGAGCGCTGTCACCCTCGCCACACAGAACTTGAGGACAGCCAGTGCGCACAAAGCCCTGACCCAAAATAAAGCCAACAGACAGGAGGAAGGAAGGAGGTCTGGTGGCCACAGAGGGGCACTGCGAGAGCAGGGCAGTGAGGACAGCCACAGGCGCCGCACTGTGCACAGCTCAGGTGGGGATTACATGCTGGAAATTCCCTCGACAAGAAGGGAGCCAGAGCACACCTATGTGAGGCCTGGGACCTGGAGTAACCACAGCTCACATACATCTTGCCCTGATAAACTGGAGCCCAGTGGCAAGTGTTTACAATGTCATCCATTGCCAAGCCAGGCCCAGACCCACACACAGCAAAGACAGAGCCAAGGGCTGCTCACACTGATGCTCGTGGAGACCGAGAACAGATGAGAGGCTGCCAGGGTGATTTCAACAGGCTGTGTTTGGGGACTGGGGGATCAGAACCACTATGGGCCCGACACGGAGGCCTACAGAGTGCAACTGCAGCGAGTATGTGACTCCTTGAGTGGGACTGTGGACAGTGCCCTCACTGGACCCAGCAGACCTGAGCACAGAGGGGACCGACACCGTCCATCCTCACTTCAGACCAACCAGCCTCCAGGTGCACAACTAAACCAAGATGGGGGCTCACTGGGCTGGCGTGTGGCTGGCAGCACGGGCCAACTACCTCACAACTAGCCAGAGATCAGTGTGGCCATGAGAAAGAAAGGCTTTCCTGGTTCAGTCCCCAAGCATGCACAGGGACACAGGGCACAACCCTGGCCCCAACCTCCTGCCCTGCAGTGTAAGGCCCTGAGGTCCCCTGGGCAGGGACAGGGAAACTGTGAGGTGGAGATGGAACATGGGGCTGCTCTCTGAACCACAACACGAGAAGCAGCTCCCATGACAGCACAGGGTTCAGCACCAGAACAAGGGGACGCCATGGGACCCCAGGAAGAAGGACTACCAGCTGTTCCATGGAGACAGGGGAGGGCCGGGAGCCTCATGCCAGGCTGAAACCGTGGGATACACTCCTCAGCAAGCAGAGACTCAGACAAGAGTCACCAGGGAGCTGGGCACAGGGTAGTGCCTGTCATCCCAGTGTGCAGGAGGCTGAGAGGGGAGG
Source organism: Onychomys torridus (assembly GCF_903995425.1). Taxonomy (NCBI): domain Eukaryota; kingdom Metazoa; phylum Chordata; class Mammalia; order Rodentia; family Cricetidae; genus Onychomys; species Onychomys torridus. The sequence goes on from NC_050463.1 coordinate 5,975,220, forward strand.
AGGCCAAGACCAGGCTAGTCTGAGCTATGGAGTGAGGCCTCGACTCAGAATAAAAAGAAAAACTACATTTAGAGCAGAGATGACATAGGGACTAACTCAGTCCCAACTGGCTTGTCTGATGACACTTACTGTAACCAGCCTGGGGCAGATTAGACCAATCTGCCAGGAGACAGCAGCACATCAGGCAGTTAGGCGCACTCATGGGACCCAGCACTGGCTTCTGACCCCTGCAGGTTCTGTATACATGGTGCCTACATATATACTCAGGCATAGGCACGCACACTTGCACATAAAATAAAAAGAAAAAAACGTAAGATAGCTTCTTAAAACAGAACATACAAACAACTATAACCACAGACAACTAGGAAATGCCAGCAAGGTGGAGGGTCAAGTGCCTGTCCCACAAGCACAGAGATCTGAATGCAGATCTCCAGTCCCTGCGTGAGCCAGACACGGTGGCACATGCCTGTAACCTCAGCCATGGAGAAGTACAGACAGGAGAGCCCTGAGGGCTGTCCATCAGCCTGTCCAGCCACCAGCGAGCTCAGGTTCAGTGAGGACTGGAGAAGGGGCTCGGTGGTTATGAGCACCAACTGCCCTTGCAGAGGACCCGGGTTTCACTCCCAGCACCCACGTGGTGGCTCATGACAACTGTAACTCCAGTTCCAGGGATCTGATGCCTTCTTCTGGCCTCCGCAGGCACCAGGCATGCACACAGACATACATGCAGGCAAAACACCCATACACATAAAAATAAAGAAAAATTTAAGAAAACAAAATCCTACTTTAAAAAGACAAAGTAAACTAATTTTTTTAAATGTGGGGTGTGACAGAGGAAGACACTTACGCTGACCTCTGGCCTCCATACAGCACACCCAGTCAAGTAGAAGTCTAAGAGGCCACACTATGAACAACGGGCATGGACAGACTAGTCATCTGGAGAAAACAGCCATCTTCCTGAAGCAAAGCCAACAACCCAGAAGAGAGCCGGCTTGGCAGGGAGAGTGCCAGCTACTCCTTCAGAGGATCCAGCTTTGGTTCCCAGGACCCATCAGCCTCCAAGCCCAGGGGATCTAAGAGCCTCTTCTGGCCACCTTGGGCACCAGACACACTTGCTGGGCAGACAGATATGCAAGCAAACACTCAAACATCTAAAATGTCCCCCACACAAAAAAGTAGAGATCCTCAAAAGATCCACCACACACAAGAGAGTCGGGCAGCTGTCAGGAACTCCCTGGAAACAACAGGTCAGAGGCGACCCCTGCATCTCTGGGCAGGCTGAGGCAGGAGGACAGTGGATTCTAGACCAGCTTGGGACTATAAACATATCCTGCCACAGACAGACAAGGCTCTAGGACCACAAAGCCTCCTTGGCACACCCTACTGAACACGCAAAGACAACAGCCCATCCTACTGAGGTCCACAGGGTGGGAAGAAGGGCAGCCATTCCCTAACACAGTCTATGTGGCTGGCATCAACCTATACAGAAACCAAGGACACCACAGGAAGCCACCGACCAACACTGCCTATGAACACAGATCCAAATGCCCTGGGAAAACACTAGGAGAGCAGGTGGACTCAAGCTGTGAGACAGTATACATCACAGACCCAGGGTGAGGCCAGGGGTGCAAGGCAGCGCACACAAAGAAAGCTACCTGCACTGGAGACAGGAAGGGAGCAGCCTCATCGTTTTCTCAACAGTGGCAGAAAAAGAGCCTTTGACAAAATTTAATACTACTTCATCATAAAAGAGAACTGCACAGGAAGGTAGGGCAGGTGTGGCACATGAAAGCTCTGTGTCAGGCCCTGCCACCTCCTCAGTGGTCAGGAGACAGCTCCCATCAAACTGACACAGAAGCTGCTGAGGCCCTGCACACTCACGGGTGCTGTGCACAGACACTGCACAGGACCATGTGTGCAAACCCTGAGCTATGCTGTGGGCAGGAAGTTTCTGTTTGTTTTTCAGTTTTAGAACTAGACTTCCTTAATCCAGGAATGGCTATTTACAATAGACCCTTAGTGGACATGCCATTCCATGGTAATAACTGGAAATTTCCCCTAAAACCAGGAGTGAGGTGAGGATGCCCCCTTTACCAAAGCTGGAAGTGCCCACCAGAGCAATGACAAGCTGACTGCACATGACTTGAGGAATGCATGGGAAACCACACACACCTAAGCTACAGCACTAATGCATCCACTGAAGCTGCAGGTGTGAGCTGTGACAGCTAATCTAATGGCTGGTCACCTTGATGAGATCTGGAGTTACCTGGAGTCAGGACTCCGACAGGCCTGTGCAGATTACCTTGACTAGGTTAACTGAAGTGAGAAACCTGCCCACTGTAGGAGGCATCATTCCCTGTGCCGAGACCCTGGGCTGTATTAAAATAAATGAAACAGTCCAGCAAGATGGTCCAACAGATTCATCTCTGTGAATAGAAGGCCAACTGGGGCCTGATTTACACAGTGAGCTCCAGGCCAGCCAGGGCTACATAGTGAGATCCTGTCTCAAAAAACAAGCAAGTGTGAAACCACACTGGCCCTGGAGGGTGTGGGCTCCACAGCAGAAAGCATTTCCTGGCATGTGTGAAGCCCAGGCTCCTTCCCCAGTACCAAATTAGCCCACAACTACAAAAGTTGTGTAGAGCCCAGGGTCGGCCTCTGTACTGGGTTTGCATATCACCTTTATACAAACTAGAGTCATCAGAGGAAGGAGCCTCAGCTGAGGGAATGCCTCCATGAGATCCAGCTGTTTTCTCAATTAGTGATCAATGGGAAAGGACCAGTCCACTGTGGATGGAGCCATCCCTGGGCTTCTGTAAGAATGCAGGCTGAGCAAGCCATGGGGAGCAAGCCAGACCCTCCATGGCCTCTGCATCAGCTCCTGCTTCCTTTCCTGCTTGAGTTCCTGTCCTGACTTCCTTCAATGATGAACAGCAATGTGGAAGTGAGCCTCTATGACTGCAGACAACTGAGTCACAGACTTGACACTACAGTCATGTACAAAAAGGGAAAACCAGGCCAGGCGGTGGTGGCGCACACCTTTAATCCCAGCACTCGGGAGGCAGAGGGAGGAGGATCTCTGTCAGAAAAGAAGCCCTGTCTCAAAAAACCAAAAAAGGGAAAACCGGGTTACTGAATTTCCTAAGAATGTGAGGTCTTCGTACGTAAGGACACAAGTAAGAAAACAACTGTGGACAAAAGGAAGACACCTGCCAGTCACACCTGGCCAGAATACAGAGCTTCTACAACACAGAGCAACATCAAATCTGAGAGTGGGCCGTGTTCTCTCAAGAGAAGTGACCAGTGACCAGAAGATGCCAGCCACTGTAAGACAACAGGGAATGGCAAGAACCTCAACAGAGAATCCACCCAACGTCATGGGAATGACCATGGTTTAAACAGAGCAGGCGTGGCTGATGCCACACTGACACAGGAAGTCCCATCACAGGTGAAAAGCACAGGTGCAGCCACCATGGGACATGAAGGAGCTGCTCAGAGGGTGAAGCCTGAACCCCACTCCTCCCAGGTCCCTGACATCCTTCCACCAGCATCTACCAGAACAAACCAATGCAAAGTGTGCGGATGCAACTGTGGCTGCCATGGCCACCCCACTGCCAACAGCAGATGAAAAGCTATAGGGCTGATCCCCACCTGTGAGTCCCACGTCTGTAACTTCCACAGGACATCCTGACATGCAACCCCATGCTGTCTGCTGCCTGTGTCTAAAGTAGTCCCGAGAGCACTGAGTGTAGGAGACAGGAGGGCGGACCTCGGTAGGCCTGGCAATGTTCAGCAGGCAGGGCACAAGCAAACAAGCAAACAGCCAAGGTGCTGTCTACATCCAGACAAACCCTTAGGCTTAGCCACCTCGATGATGTCTACAATCAACAGAGAACATTAAATCAAGAATATTTAAAGAGGCATATACAAGGTCAACCACTGACCAGGGACAAAAAGGCTGATATTGAAAAACCAGAAGGAAGCGGTTCCTGATTTCCCCTGGGAGTGACCATTCAGTTTCTAAGCCAGAGCTGGCGCTGAAAGGCCCAGACACACATGAACACAATGTGGAATGTACACAAAGCAAGGGGCCCTTGCACACTACCCCTCAGAACCTTCCAAGCTCACAGCCTGAGACCCTGCGAGATCACTTGTCCACTGTGACATCTGAGCATGGCACGTCACCCAGAGCCTGTGCTCTTTCTGCTGTTGCTGAGGGAGGGGTGCCCTGTAACCCTGCCTGGCCTCCCATTCCTGGTGCCTCCAAAAGCACTGGTGACCTGTGCACCTTAATCTCTCTCCCAGTCTGATCATGTCCCTTGTCTGAGGGCCATGCACACCTGCATATGGCATATGCAGTTCCACGTATCAGAGGCACAGGGCAGGTAGAGCTGAGTGCCTCAGGTATGTCACCTAGCACATCTAGCACCCAGAGCAAGATTCAACCACAGCCATGTAACTGGCCTGGCTCCGCCCTGAGGCTGGAGATGGTGGGCAATGGTGTAGACCTACAGTCAGGAAGCTCTTGATTGCACTAGGTCCTGGTTCCTTAAGTGACACTCCTTCCCAGCATCGAACCCTCAGCAAACCTCCCCAGGAGAGACCCACAAAGCAACGTGGGAACACAACCAGCAGACCACACTGCTGTCACTGCACTGCCCTGCAGATTCGGAGCCACTGAGGCCCCTCTCCTTGTCTCTCAGCATGCTGGGATCTGCAGCCTGGGTGATGAAGAGACAAGACCATGCTTGGCCCAGGCACTGTTGGTGTGAGCACAGCTCAGGTTGCTCCCTCCAGGGGACTCACTCCTGGCAGAGCACAACTCCCTGGGCCAGCAGCCTTTGTCCTGGGAGTATGTGCACAGGCATACAGACTCCAAGAGGGAGCCTCACCACTTGTGTACCCCATGATGAGTTCGTCAGAGCCAAGAACGGCCCCAGGACACACAGGGACACAACACTGTGCATGGTCAGCAGCCCAGAGAAAACAAGGGTTTATAACAGTGGCTGACCTGCAGCTCTCATGAACCCCTCGGGACTCTGCAGTCCACAGGGACAGAGAGCCTCAACCACTTGGCTCGCACCTTCCTGAGGCCCAGTGCAGGCGGAGGGGTAGTGTCTCAAGACTCTGGGCAGAGCTGCCTTGGCACCTGGTGTGGCTCTGGGGTGAAGCAGACTGCACGACCTGTGTGCAGATACCTTGGGCTCCAGGCCCAGAGGGCATGGTGGCACATAAGCACCAGCTCAGCCTGTACTTCATCACACCCGAGGGCTGCTGGAAGCTTCCGAGTCCCTTCCTGAGGAGCACGAGAGGCAGAAACCAAGCTCATACATAGTGTAGCCCACCCACCCCATCCTGCTGACACACACTTGACCAGCCAGGTGAGGACACAGCTCTGCTTTTGAAGACCAGGAATGTGCTTGGTGCAGACCAGTGGCTCTGGTTCAACCCACCATGGCCAAAGTAACTAAGAAACATTCCATGAGTGTGACTCTCCCTTTAAAAGGTGCCTGGCCACTCTGAGCATGTCCAAGACACCAGGACATGGATGAAGCTCCACCCTAGGATGTGCCTCAGATAGACTGTGGGACAGGAACAGGGGAAAATAGGCTCCACCCAGGCCACTGCAGGAGCATCCCAGTCCAGGAACTCCATGCTGTCCCACCCCTGGGAACTGAGAACACCAGCAACATGTAAGGACACATGGACATCTGACTACAGCCTTGCACTCAGAAAGCCAGACCACTCTATCCTCAGCAGCCATCTGATTCTGACTGTTGGGGGAGCAGAGGGGGCTTATGGCCACAAAGCTCAAGTGCTGGCCTAGGTAGTAACCAAGACACTGCCTATGCTCAGAACACTGTGCTTTCCGTGGCATGGTATGTTCCCCAGACAGCCTCCCCAGCCATTAGCACAACAGGCTCCAGTGCAGACTGCAAAGGCTGTAGGTGGCTAGGCTAGGAACAATGCCTTAAGAACCAGAGCCCAGCCAGCCCGCATGCTTGGCCAGGCAGGAAGGGGCCCAGAGCACAGGGGACTACAAACAGCCGTTGAGACTCTAGGACACGGGAGCCTGTCAGCCCAGAAGTGGTTCAGCTGCCCCAGGGAAGGTGACAGTCCCCTGGCCCATGCCTAGACCACAGCAGAAAGGTCTGCTGTGTGCATCCCGCTGCTCAATCACAGAGGCTGTAGGGGGAACTCATGACCTTGGCTCCATCCTTGATGCTTACAATCCACTGAAATGGCACTCACTCCCACGAGGCAACACACCTGAGCCTGTCCCCAGAGATCCCTGCCAACAGAATGGTTTGTTGCCATTCTCAAGGCCCCAAGACTGGGGCTCGGGGACAGAGCACCCCAAACAGCAGCGGCCTTTCCAACAGAGGGAAGGGCTGGGCAGGTACTCTACTGGTAAAGTTGTACTCACAAGCATAAGGCTGAGTTCGCTCCTGAGTGGGATCTGTAATCCAGAATTGGGGGATATACAGCACTGCCTGGAGCTCACTGCAGCCAAGACAGTGAGAAGCCGTGTTCTCACAAGGTAGGGCGGGGAGCCATGAGTCTCTGAAGACACTCTCTGGCCTCCATGTACACACACACACACACACACGTGTAAACATACTCAGGAAAACAGAATCCACTGTGCCACCACTCAGGGTTCTACAAGACATCACAGACCTCAAAAAACTAAAAGAGGGCCTGTAAGAGGGCTCATTGGGCAGAAACACTTGATGCTAACACTGAAGACCTGAGTTCAATCCCCAAAGACCCCTGGTAAAAGGAGAGAACCCAATTCTCACGAGTTGTCTTCTGGCCTCCAAGTGTGTGCGCCAGTGTGTGTGAGGCACACAGAGTAAATAATTATAAGAAATACAGAGAAAAACAACTGGCATAGCACAGGTTCCCAGCACACAGAGGTGAAACTCGGAGGAAGAGCCTGGGTGCCTTGGGCCGCTGCTGGCCGCTGAAGGAAGGGAACCCGCGGCGCAGTACAGAAGGCCCCCCCCAGCTGCCACTAGCCCTGTGTGCCCCACTCCCTCAGGATAACGTTTCCCCAGCTTGCCTGCTTAGGGCATTTAGAGTGTCTGCAGGTCTGTGTGGGCGTGTGGTCCCTTCCTAACTCCCGGCTAAGAGGGACAGTAAGCCTTGGTTGCTGACACACCACACACAGCAATCACAGTGTTGACAGTGTGCACAGTGTGCACCACAGCTTTCTCCCCTGGGGTGTTGACAGTCTGCAAACCGCTCCCTACTGAGACCACCCCTATAGAGCAGCTAACCCTGCCTCCCTGTCACACTGTGCGCATAAACCCCGCCTCCCTGTCACACTGTGCGCATAAACCCCGCCTCCCTGTCACACTGTGCATAAACCCCGCCTCCCTGTCACACTGTCTGGTGCATAAACCCCCGCCTCCCTGTCACACTGGGTGCATAAACCCCGCCTCCCTGTCACACTGTGCATAAACCCCGCCTCCCTGTCACACTGTGCATAACCGCGCCTCCCTGTCGACAGCTTGGCATCAACCCGCGGTCCGCTTGCCATGTAACACTGGTGCGTCCATAGACCCCCGAGCCTCCCTGTCCAGCAAGTTTTTCGGTGCATAACCCCTTCCTCTGCCACCGTGTGCACAGACCCCGGGCGGGCCTCCCTGGTCACATGTTGCTCGCATAAATGTCGACATGGGACTCCATGCACCCAGCTGTACAGGAGCGGTTGCATACTCCTGGCTCCCTACATGTGGCATCCTGCTAGGCCTGGCATACACACCCCCATGCCCTGGCGTCACAGGCGTGTGTGCAACCTCAAAAGGCCTCCCCGCCGTGCGCCTGGTCACACTGTGATAGAGAACCCTATTGTCACAGTGTAAAGCTCCGACTGACCACGGCATCGACCTAGGGCTAAACCCGGCCTTCCTTGTCAACATCTGTGCTATGAATCACGGCCGCCTTTACTTCTGTCATCGTGCGGGCGGTTAGCATGTGCGGGCGGTTCTTAGTGTGCATTAAACCCAGGCAGGCGCTCGGCCTGTCCGCACTGTACCAAACGTCCCCCGACCCTAGTCAGCACGGCGGCATCTGCGCTGGACCTCCACTCACTCCTAGTCACATGTGACCTGTGTGCACGTAAAGCCGTAACCCACCTTCCGCGTCTCAGCAGGGCTATCGTGTCATAAACCCCGCCTCCCTGTCACACTGTGTGCATGAGCCCCACCCTCCTGTCACACTGTGTGCATAAACCCCGCCTCCCTGTCACACTGTGTGCATAAACCCCGCCTCCCTGTCACACTGTGCATAAACCCCGCCTCCCTGTCACACTGTGTGCATAAACCCCGCCTCCCTGTCACACTGTGTGCATAAACCCCGCCTCCCTGTCACACTGTGTGCATAAACCCCGCCTCCCTGTCACACTGTGTGCATGAGCCCCACCCTCCTGTCACACTGTGTGCATAAACCCCGCCTTCCTGTCACACTGTGTGCATAAACCCCACCTTCCTGTCACACTGTGCATAAACCCTGCCTCCTCTTTCAGCAGTGACCCAGCCTCTCTGCCCAGCTGTTAGGGGCTGTGGTTTCTGTTACTGAGGCCAGCCCAGAGCACTGGATTGGAGATTTCTGTCTGTCTTCATCCCTCTCTGCTCCAGCTAGGTCAAGTGACCACTTGCTCTTCTCGGCCGATTGTTTCTGCTTTTCTTTCGCTCACCCCCATGCAGTGGCCCTCGCCTCAGCCCCTGAGCTGGGCCGACAGGCACCTGTCCCAGCCCCACGTCTACTCCCTCCTCACACTGTGTCCGCTCCACCCTCCCCACTCCCCCAGTCTCTCACCTTGTTTTTGAAGTACACTTCGATGAGCATGATGAAGCCTGCATAGCCCGACTCCTCCACTTTGTAGGGGGGCTCCTTGCACACTGCAAAGAAAGTGAAAATCTTCCATCAGCCCCCTGCCCACCACAGCCCTCCAGACCCTTAGGCCACTCTGCAGGAGACCCAGCTCCAGAGACAATGGAGCTCCAGGCCAGATCTTCTGGGAAATGACAATTCAGAGTGGGCTCAGAAAGAAGGCAAGGCAGGCTCCTGTGTGGTCGGTCAGCAGAGGGCAGGGCACATCCAGTGACAAGCACCGGAGCACCAGGGATACCAGGCAAGGGGCTCAGGAGCCCCTCCCAAGATACTCAGACACAACAGTCTGCAAAGCACCCCCATTTATCCCAATCTTCAAACACCCTGCCCTTTTGTGCTAGGCTGCTGAAGAACAGCCAGGGGCAAAGGAGACAGGAGGCTGGAGTGGGAGAAGAAGCCAGCAGGATTCAGAGGGAGACCACAATGACGCCCCCATTGCTCCTCGTGTCCTCAGTCCTGACGGACCTCCCACTGTCTCACCTAAGGTCCCCAGTCCTGGCTCCCTACTCTGCCCCCAGGGGATTCAAGGCCATCTGGCTGTTTTCCGGCAGCCCCCAAACCTGCCAACAGCTCAGGACAGGCCCACTGCCCACTGGGTGCTGCAGATGGAGTCCCCATCCTACCCACTGTGCTGTCTGGCACCAAGTCCTATTGTGCAGCTTCTGCTCAGCCAATCAGACAACAGATCAATCAACCATCACCTGAATCCTCCACCGGGCTCCCCAAGAAGCCCCACTATGGCTCTCTACCGCCCAGGGTGGCCACCCGGCTCCAGCCACCTGCAAGTTACTTTACCACTCTTGGACTCCTTCCAAAGACTGGCACTGGTGCCTAGGTCCCAGTCCCACTGAGCGATCGGCAGAAGTCCCAGGCACTCCTCGGCAGAGCCCGCTCTGCGCCCCTCATACACTGGGTGAACACCTTGCTCCATCCCTCCAGGCCACAAGCTGCTTTAGTACTGTCTCTAGGGCCCCCCAGACAGCACTTCAGGAAGCAGCGGCCCCTCTATCTTCCTGGGAAAAGCAGGCCGACTCTCCATTGCCCGACCCACTCACAGTCTGCAGGCTTCAGAGTGCTTCTCAACGGGGTCTGCGTCAAGATGAAGGGCAGATAGGAAATGTCCTGTTACTATTCATTCCTCACCTCTCAACAGGCCCTTCTAGGTCTCATGTAGCCACCAAAGACACACACAAGGCCACATGCCAACAGGACAGGTTTGGTTTCCTAGTGCCTCTGACCTCCAGGTCACTCAGCAAATCTCACACCTCAGCCCACCCATATCAAGGAAGAAGCCCTCCTGTGTGTCTAAGGCTCCAAAAAGACCTCACACTCTCCTCTAGTGTCCAGCAGGGACAGACAGGCTTCTCTGGGGACTCCCTGTGCCACAGGGGCTCACAGGGCAAAAAGGAAGCCAAATCTAAACTAGCAAGATGGCTCAGAAGGTGAAGGAGCCTGCCACCAAACTGACCTGGAACCACACGGCAGAGGAGAACATCTGACCTCCACACAGGCACCATGGCACCCTCCCCCAACACTAACAAATCAATCTAATTATACTTTCTAGGAGCTGCAGAGATGACAGTTCTTGCAGAGAACCCCAGTTCAGTTCCCAGCACCCCTCACAACTACCTTTAATTCCCACTCCAGGGGATCCAATGCCCTCTTCTGGCCTCATGGGGAACTTACACTCGCATGCACACACAGACACACAGAATGAAAATGTACAACTGATAAACCATTTAAAGAATACAATACTAAAGATAAGTGAATTTAATGGAAGCAGCTTAGGCACGAGGAGGTGAGCAGTAGCAGCAGAGCCCAGGGGCCTGACAACTGCGGTAAGCTCATGCCAGGCACTATTGCGTGCAGGCCAGAGAGCAGGGCCAGGGCTGCACTCCTCAGGGTAGACTAAAGGGAGCAGCTGGGACTGCCAGGTAAAGTGGGCGTGGCCAAAACATGAGCCTGGTGCTCTGGGAGGAGAAGAAAGAGCTGGCTGCATGGATGGTCTCAGTGTCCCAGGGGAAGAGTATGTGAGGAGAGCTGGCTGCATGGATGGTCTCAGAGTCCCAGGGAAAGAGGATGTGAGGAGGGCTGCATGGATGGTCTCAGTGTCCCAGGGGAAGAGGAATGTAGATCAGCAGTAGATCAATTGCCTAGCACACAGGAGGCCCTGGATTTCATCCCACTGAAGAAAAACCACACCAACACCATAGAAGGCTTTTGCTAGGTATTGTGACACACACCTGCACATGGCAACCCAACATTCCAAGGCAGAGGGTCAGGAATTTAAGTCCAAGGTCATTCTCAGCTACAAACTGGAAGTAATTTTATTAGCCTGGGCTACAAGACCTTGACTCAAGAAAATTTAAAAAGTCACCAGCCAGGCAGTGGTGGCTCATGCTGACTCCTGCCCACAAATTTTGAAGCCAAGCTGGGCAACACAGTGACACCCTGTCTCAGCAAACAGGCTGGGCTGGCTCACTGGGTAGAGAGTCTCTACCCAAGGTGCACAAGCCCAGGGCTCCACCACTGGCTGTGGCAATGCATGTCTGGTGTAGTCAAATCTGTCATCACAGCATTCCAGAGGCAGAGGCAAGGCAGGAGGGTCAAGAGTTCCAGGTCTTCTTTAGCAGCATGGCTAGTTCAAGGCCTACCTAAGCTCAAGAAAAAAACTAACAATAAAGGTCCAACCTCACCAGCACCGTGTGGCTGAGGAGCAATGGTCTTTCCAGTGAGCCAGGGCTTGGGGACATGGAAGCTCAGGGTTGATTAGGAACCACCTCTTCATTTACCCCCACCAAGGTCCCAGAGGAGGAGAGTGCAGAGGACCTTCTGGTGAGGTAGGCCTGGGGGTGATTGCAGTGCACCACAAACTCAACAGGACGAAGGGGAAGACAAATATACCCAAGGAAAAGAACAAGCCCAGGCCACAGAAGCTGTCACTGCAGGGCAAGGTGGGGCGCCTGTGACCCCAGCACTCAGTAACCGCAGGTAACCAAAAATGATGAAAAGAACCTGTCATCTGACCTTGCAATGACCTCAAGTGCTCTCTAAGAGAGTACTCAGAGGTGTGGTCCAGAGAGCAACCACCTGAGCCCACCCTGAGCCAGAACTGCAATCTGTGAAATTAGCCTCACTGTTCACCACCCCTACCCTGGATCAGGGAGGTACATTACCCCAGAACTATGGTGGGGTGAAGAGTGCCGTGGAGGCTCCTGGAGAGACAAGTCTTTATCACAGGTCCTCAGCCACTGGTCAAAAGCTTACAGGGAGGAAGAGCCCACCCGTACTCAGCAAACACTGGGGAGGACTCAGGTCTCTGCAGGGAGGAAGAGCCACCTGTACTCAGCAAACACTGGGGAGGACTCAGGTCTCTGAAGGGAGGAAGAGCCCACCCGTACTCAGCAAACACTGGGGAGGACTCAGGTCTCTGCAGGGAGGAAGAGCCCACCCGTACTCAGCAAACACTGGGAGGACTCAGGTCTCTGCAGGGAGGAAGAGCCCACCCGTACTCAGCAAACACTGGGGAGGACTCAGGTCTCTGCAGGGAGGAAGAGCCCACCCGTACTCAGCAAACACTGGGGAGGACTCAGGTCTCTGAAGGGAGGAAGAGCCCACCCGTACTCAGCAAACACTGGGGAGGACTCAGGTCTCTGCAGGGAGGAAGAGCCCACCCGTACTCAGCAAACACTGGGGAGCACTCAGGTCTCTGAAGGGAGGAAGAGCCCACCCGTACTCAGCAACACTGGGGAGGACTAGGTCTATGGCAGGGAGGAAGAGCCACCTGTACTCAGCAAACACTGGGGAGCACTCAGGTCTCTGAAGGGAGGAAGAGCCCACCCGTACTCAGCAAACACTGGGGAGCACTCAGGTCTCTGCAGGAAGAGCCACCTGTACTCAGCAAACACTGGGGAGGGCTCAGGTCTCTGAAGGGAGGAAGAGCCCACCCGTACTCAGCAAACACTGGGGAGCACTCAGGTCTCTGCAGGAAGAGCCCACCCGTACTCAGCAAACACTGGGGAGCACTCAGGTCTCTGAAGGGAGGAAGAGTCCACCTGTACTCAGCAAACACTGGGGAGCACTCAGGTCTCTGCAGGAAGAGCCACCTGTACTCAGCAAACACTGGGGAGGATTCAGGTCTCTGCAGGCACCAGTGCCACACAGACAGAGCAAGCCAATGTGAGCCTGGCACTGGGCACCAGCAGGACCAGCCCAGATGGCTACACAGGACCTCACCATGTAGTCCAGGCTGTCCATCAACCCATGACCCTCTGGAGTACAGAGACTTCGGGGAATGCACCACTGCAGCCAGCTGACCTCATTTTAAACAGCACAGGCAGATAGGGACCCTGTACTGCTGAGGTGTTTGCTTACCTGTGAGAGCCATCAGGAGATAGACACCTCCACACATACCTGCTGTGTGAGGTAGCTATACCTGCCATGCTCTAAAATGGGGGAACAAAGGTACTAAAGGAAGATGGGGGAGTGGACAGGTGGATGGTTGTGTGGTTGGGTAGGTGAGGGACTGAGCAGATGGCTAGAAGGATGGGTGGGAAGAAGTGGGTGAGTGAGTGACTGAGCGGATGGATGGATGGATGGGTGGGTGGATGGATGGATGGGTGGATGGGTAGATGGATGGGTGGGTGGATGGGAGGGTGGGTGGATGGATGGGTAGATGGGTGGATGTGAGGATGGATGGATGGATGGGTGGGTGGATGGGTGGATGGATGGTTGGGTGGGTGGATGGATGGATGGATGGGTGGGTGGATGGGTGGATGGGTGGATGGATGGGTGGATGGGAGGGTGGGTGGGTGGATGGATGGGTGGATGGATGGATGGATGGATGGGTGGATGGGCGGGTGGATGGATGGGTGGATGGGTGGATGTGAGGATGGATGGGTGGGTGGATGGGTGGGTGGATGGATGGGTGGATGGATGGGTGGGTGGATGGTTGGGTGGGTGGGTGGATAGATAGGTGGGTGGATGGATGGGTGGGTGGGTGGATGGATGGGTGGATAGATAGGTGGGTGGATGGATGGGTGGGTGGGTG